>NC_137695.1:143520018-143650018 GCF_964034855.1 Anser brachyrhynchus | reverse complement strand
AAATTTAGAGGAAAGGTAAAATGACTTAATGATAATATAGGATTACTGTAAAGCACACCGTTCTCCACTGTAATACTTTCACTTTCTAGAAGTCTCTAGAAGTAACATCTGCATGCATAAAAAAGATAAGAATAATTTTTTTTATTTTTTTTTTCAGCATCTAGGTACATATCTCTTCTCTGTTCTAGGCCAAAAAAAAATAAAAAAAATACATTATCCATTGAAAGGAGTACAAGAATCAAATATGCTAAGTGGTTGTTTGAAATAGCTTTTACAAATCATTTTGTTTTAAAAATCAATTTGTTATCACTGTGCTTGAGAAAATCTGAAGAGTCTTAGGTTCCTTATATGAAAAGAATATCTCCATGTCCTGGTTTCAGCTAGGATAGAGTTAATTTCCCTCACCTGGCTGTTCCAGTGCTGGGACACCAGAGCCAATTGTATGGAATTAGAGGGCAGGGAAGCCAGGTGGCTGGGATCCCTTGCTAGAGATGCAGGCATTGACAAAGCAATTGGAGATGGAGTACAACCTTACAGCCTCTGGAGGCGTCTCCTGGCAGCTGTGAAGGAAAGGCACCCCTTCAAGGAAGAACTTGTATGTCTACCACGCAAGTGGACCACTATGGAGAAGGGAATCCAGTATCCGAGGGAATTAGCCTTACGGGAGGTGATTTATAGGGACCTCGTGGCAACATGGCACCCCAGAAAGAATTGAGTCAGACAACGGGACTCATTTCCTAAACAACCTTATAGACACTTGGGCCAAAGAACATGGTATTGAGTGGGTGTATCACATCCCTTATCATGCACCAGCTCCCGGGAAAGTTGAGCGATACAATGGACTGTTAAAGACTACACTGAAAGCAATGGGTGCTGGGACATTCAAAAATTGGGACACACATTTCACAAAGGCCACCTGGTTAGTCAATACCAGGGGATCTGCCAACCGAGCTGGACCTGCCCAATCAAACCTGTTACTTACTGTAAAAGGGGATAAAGTTCCTGTAGTGCACGTAAGAAACATGCTGGGTAAGACAGTCTGGGCTACTCCTGCGTCAGGAAAAGGCAAACCCATTCGTGGAATTGCTTTTGCTCAGGGACCTGGATGCACTTGGTGGGTAATGCAAAAGAAAGGGGAGGTCCGGTGTGTACCTCAAGGGGATTTAACACTGGGTGAGAATAGCCAATGAGTTGAATTGTATTATGTTTATTATTATATAATACTATATGTCATCACTACTATGATTGCTATATGTCAATGTCCTATTAATGGTATCACAATAACAGTCACGCAGATAATAATGAATGAATTTTGATAGAAACAAACAAGCACAGCGATGTGATGGAACAAGAATAGGCTTCAACATGTGACAATCCAACATTACACACCATCTCTTCTGCTCTGAAAGACTGCAGTGACAGATGGAGCCCGAAGTTAGTCATGGACTATGCAAACTCAGCGGACATTCTATATACCATAGATGAAAATGGTGATTAATTAGAATGTATTGGAAAGGGTGTAACCTGAGCATGACATAAATGGTAGGGAATAAGGGGTAGATATATGTCCTGGTTTCAGCTAGGATACAGTTAATTTTCCTCCTAGTAGCTGGTAGGGTGCTATGTTTTGGATTAGGATGAGAAGAGTGCTGATAACATGCTGCTGTTTTAATTGTTGCAGAGCGGTGCTTACACCAAGCCAAGAACTTTCCAGCTTCTTGCTCTGTCCTGTCAGCGGGCGGGCTGGGGGTGCAGCAGGAACTGGGAGGGGAGAGACCTAGGACAGCTGACCCAAACTGGCCAAAGGGGTATTCCATACCATCTGACGTCATGCTAAACAATATATAAGGGTGGCTGGCCTTGATGGGAGGTCCGGCTGCTCGGGGATAGGCTGGGAATCGGTCAGTGGGTGGTGAGCAATTGCATTGTGCATCACTTGTTTCATACACATCATTATTAGTAGTACTATTATCACTGTTATTATTACTATTATTTTACTGTCTTAATAAACTGTCTTTATCTCAACCCACAGGCTTCACTTTCCCATTTCTCTCCCCCATCCCAGAGAGGGAGGGGGGAGGGTGAGCGAACGGCTGCGTGGTGCTTAGCTGCTGGCTGGGTTAAACCACAACACTCCAGAATAAAAATAAAGAAAAAAATAAAGAAAGCTAGAGTGTTAAATATTAGAAAATTACTATGATGTAGTCTCATTACAAATTTAAAATAATTCACTGGAGAATGCTCTGAAATACAAGCTACCCCACCATCTGGTTGATCATTTATAAGTCATTTAGGTATGAAGGAAATTCAGATTTCTAATCCAAAAATCCTGCTCAAAGCAGAGTCAGATCTGAGTCAGATTGCCCAGAGCTTCATTTAACTAGGACTTGAAAACCTTCGTGGTACAGGTTACTTAGTGCACAGCACACATTAAATTCTGGGCAGTATTTCTTGCATTTAATAATAGACATCTTTAAGCTAAGCATATAGCCAAACCTTGCTAGGTCAGCTCTCCTAATAGCAAATGAAAAAAAAAAAAAAAAAAAAAAGGGCGCAGTTAGGGAATTACTCATTTGAATGTAACTTAAATATTCATCTAAAAATAAGATGGATTATTCTTTAGAATAATCTTCATTATCTTCTATATTAGTAGAGAAATTCATACTCTACTCAATAAAAAAAGGAAAATAGAAAAGAAGCTTAAACTGAAAACGTAATTTTTAGCTGACTTAAGTTAGGTAAGGTGAATCTTAAACTTTAGCAATTACAAAGTATTGTTTCTGATGGTACCACTGTGACTCTCTAGGGAACCTGCTTTGGCAGGGAGGTTGGACCCAATGATCTCTTGAGGTACCTTCCAACCCCTACAGTTCTGTGATTCTGTGACTTATACGGATCATTGAAAACATCAGTATTTTCACCTCTTTCTTTCAATATGATGAAAGCTGTGGGCATGAATCATCAAATCGTTCAGATTGGAAGAAGCATCAGGAGGTCTCTAGCACAACCTCTGTCTAGAAGTAGAAATGCCACCAAGTTCAGACCAGCATGCTCAAGGCTTTAGACTGTTGGATCCTAAAAAACCTTCAAGCATAGAGCCTGCACAGCCCCTCCTGTTCATTCCTCATTCTGCATGTATTAGTGCAGAGGCATTTCAAGTGTGCCAATTCCCCATTGCAAGATTGAGAGCTTCCCTCATAAGGCTGTTCTGCAGGCATTTCTTTCTTTCTATGTCTATGGTTGAAGTGTTTCCACTTCAGCCTTGTTTTACTGATGACTCTGTTCCACCTGTTCCTATCACCCTGAGCTCTTGGCTTGCCTCAACACACAACTTCCTCACTTGTGTGTTGAGGAATCTCTAGCTCTCACAATGTTCCCAGCTCTCCATACCAAGTTGTCCAGACCACTGAGAAAGATATTTTTGCCCGACTAAGTAAGATGGATCCTGTCTCTTCCAAGGTGCTGCTGACTCTCAAAAAGTCATATGGTTGTAGAACCTGAAACCCTCCTGCAAACACCAGCTACACAACCAATTGTTGACCCATAAAATCTTCCAAGCCTTCCTAAAGCCCTTCCACCTCACTGGCAGGATCAAGGTAAACATTATCTAGGTCCCCATGCCCTTGACCACTAGCCCCAGAGTCCTGTAGTCATACCTGATAATTCTCAGGTCACCTGTGTCCATACTGTTGGTACCTATGTGGAGGAGCTGTAGAGACTAATAGGTTGGATTAGGCCCAGATAACCACAAGATACCGAATGCAAGCCACAGCAAACCTCCCTAGATGGCAATTTAGGACAGAAGATATGGGTTTCTGTTCCATGCTTAGTGACTTTTCTACCATTATCACTTGATACTTCTAGTGGTCCTAAGTAGCTCAGAGATGCTGTTTGACAGCACTACCAGATCCTCCTCAACTACAAGGGCAGTGAACCTGTTCTGCAACTGAAAGTCATCAGGTGGAGTACACTGTAGTACAACAATGATGAAAGGATCCTGCTAAACTGTGGCTGTTAATCAAGCATGCATTTGTTCTGCAGAGAATAACAGAAGACCTTTAGGAACTGATAGGAGGGAAAAAGAATGAAAGAGATATTAACAGTTGTTCTGGCTTGGATTTTTAGCATGTTTTCTAGGACAGATGTTACAATTAAAACTAAGGTATACAGACAGATCTGTCAGTGTATCAAATAATGGAGGACAATACTGCCAGCAATTACCTGCCAGCTAGCTGCAAACAATAGTCTGCCAGATATGCAAAACTGTATTTCTTGTTAATGATCCATTTGCAGAACATGCCACTGCTTGATTTATGGTAAATTGAGATATAATTGCTACAATGCATATTACCTTGTTGGTTATAGCTGGAATGAAGCAGAGATATGTTCTTCTCTGTGATGCTAGTGTAAACACTACAATCCAGTTGTGGTTAAACAACAAAATCATGTCTTTCATACAGATAGAGGAAGTAGAAAATTCAAAAATTCGCATTAAAAAAAAAAAAAAGCAGAAATCTATCTAAATACTAAAGGATGATTACACAGGTTCATTCCTCCATGAGTCCCCTAACATCCGCCTTCTATTATTAAAATAAAAGCAACAATACGCTGAAGTATCTTATGTTAGGTTACTGATGCTGTGCTGGTACAAGTGGGCCAGGTTTATTTCAGTAGTTCTCTTTATTTTAGTAGGATATTGAGATAGATACGAAATTACTACTCTCAAGCAGCAATAATATCTTTTTTAAAACTGTCTGAGAAGGCTGAGTACATTGAACATTTATTTGTGTTTGCATGCTTTCTAATTTCTAGATAATGCTAAGAGAACTTTAGCCTGAAAATGATTGATTTTACAACTTAGGGAAATGAGAATTCCACATACCACGGGTAGATGTGACCCCAATGCAAATAGGGTTTGAGTGAATAAGTCTCCCCTCCCCTTCTGTGTAGGCAAGTTTATGTGTTTGGGTGAAGCAGAAAGATACTCCATTCTAGCAGCAGTATCCTCACTCAGAAAGCTGGTAAAGCTTTGAAGGGTCTGTAGTTTCTTGTTCTATCCTTGGGTTTACATTGCCGGGCCTGGCATCCAGGACGTAGTCATGAAGAAAGAGCCTTCAAGGACAGCTGGGGAAAGTCATGAAGTGCTGGCTTCCTTGCCTACTTTAGCTTCCGTGTAACTTAAGTGCAAATTTGTGACTCGTACTGACTAAGTTTACAATACAGTGTAATATGGCTGAGGAGTCAAAACAGGGGTCATGTCCCACCTGCACGGAGGTGGGGGAGTGACGCAGATTCACAAATCCCCTCAGTGTGGACTAAGGTGAGATAACAATCAAGGTCCATGCATAAACAACAACATTAATAGGAACACAGAGAACAAATTTTCTGTTAATATTGGCATTCCCAACACAGTTATATACATCTGAATTATGTGGCTTTATGGGAAATCAAGGTAGCATTACTTGGCAGCTTTGAGGGAAGGAGAAATAGAGAGGAAAAGAAATAAAAAGATAGCGAGATCACCAGTCCTGTATCTAGTATCAGACCTGCCAACAGGGGTAGCTACTGTAGAGTAAGTCCCCCTGAAGATTTGTACATGCCCCTCTTTATTGGCCCTGGATCTGGTGGTTGAGACACCAGTACATTTCCATACCTTCAGGGCAAATCAAGAGGAGTGACATCAGGCCCCTCCCCATGACTTCCCCCATGTCTCTCAAGGGAACGGCTACCTGGGCTCACAGTACAGTCTCATGGGGATTGTCCCTTATAACAGGATACTAAAACCGTGAGTATTTAAGCGCTTTTAGAGCCATAAGAAATTTGCACATGGAGTATGGATCCTTTTGGAAAGCAATTTTGAACAATAAATACACATTTTTTTCTTTTCTTCAGTTAGCAGAGAATTGTTTGATTTTGTCTTGCAGCACCTTTATGCCACCAGACTTCATGATGCATCTCTTTTGGGCAGCTAGAGTTCTGGTTTCTCAGTTGGCAAAATGAGCGCTGTAACAGGGTATCTCAGTGTCCCGGGAGATCTTCAAAAGTCACCTAGACATCATTCTGGCAACCTGCTACAGCTGGCCCTTCTTGAATGCGGGGGAGTGGGATGGAGTGTTGGATCAGATGACTTCCAGAGTCCTTTCCAACCTCAGCTATTCTATGATTATATGATCAAATACAGTTTACACAGAAAGAGCATGATTTAGTGGAAAGTGAGGGGTATATCTTGAAGTTACTATCTATAAATATGAATATCAGTTAGGAATAATAGAGCTTTCTAGGATTCTGGATACAGGAGAACAACATCTTTTCATTTTTCTATGACCTAATAATAGTATTCTAACATGGGCACCACCATTAGCAACACCCCACCATTTTTCATGTAAATAGGGCAAAGAGGTAAAGATGTTTACACCCTATTAAATAATGTATATTCACAACCTATCTGGTAATGAACATTCATCTCATCAGAAGCGATACTTCACAGTTATGTTTCTAATTTTTAAAATACCATACTGACTATTTATTCCTTGTATCTAATCTAAATCCACCCTCTTTTTGTTTAAAACCATTACCCCTTGTCCTATCACTACACTCCCTGATAAAGAGTCCTTCCCCACCTTTCTTGTGGGCCCCCTTTAAGTACTGGAAGGCCACAATAAGGTCTCCTCAGAGCTTACTCTTCTGTACGCTAAATAACCGCAATTTTCCTAGGCTTTCCTCATAGGAGAGGTGCTCCAGCCCTCTGATCATCTTTGTGGCCCTCCTCTGGGCCCACTCTAACAAGTCCATGTATCTTTAGTGCTTGATGCAGTACTCCAGGTAGGGTCTCATGATAGCAGATCAGAGGGGGAGAATCACCACCCTTGACCTGCTGGTCATGCTTCTTTTGACGCAGTTCAGGATACGACTGGCTTTCTGGGCTGCAAGCACACATTGCCAATTCATGCTGAGCTTTTCATTAACCAACAACCCCAAGTCCTTCTCCATGGGGTTGCTCTCAATCCATTCATTACCCAGATTGTACTGGTGTTTGGGATCGCCCCAACCCAGGTGTGGAACC
The DNA here is from genome assembly GCF_964034855.1 of Anser brachyrhynchus. Taxonomy (NCBI): domain Eukaryota; kingdom Metazoa; phylum Chordata; class Aves; order Anseriformes; family Anatidae; genus Anser; species Anser brachyrhynchus. The sequence goes on along the minus strand of NC_137695.1, from coordinate 143,642,955 downwards.
TTATGTTCGGTCTTGTTGAAATTCCTGAATTTCACACAGACCCACCTCTCCAGACTGTCAAGATCCCTCTGGATGGCATCCCTTCCCTCCAGTGTATCCACTACACCATTCAGCATGGTGTCATCTGCAAACTTGCTCAGGGTGTGTCCAATCCCACTGTCTGTGTCACTAATGAATATGTAAAACAGTCCCAGTCCCAGTCATAGAATGTAGTGGTAGGATGAGACGTAACGGTTTTAAACTAAAAAGGTAGTGAGTCACTGGAACAGGTTGCCCAGAGAAGCTGTGGGTGCCCCATCCCTGGAACTGTTTCAGGCCAGGTTGGATGGGGCTTGGAGCAACCTAATCTAGTAGGAGGTGTCCCTGGCCATGGCAGGGGGGTTGGGTCTTTTAAGTTCCCTTCCAACCCAAAGCATTCTATGATTCACTTCTGGTGGAAATTGATGCTGGATAACATATATATTATGTGAGGAGGAGTATACCTTCCTTATAGAGGAGCATAAGAAAGAAAGCACAGTCTGACTCAGAAATTTCAGGTGTTTTTCATATTTTTTTCTCTCAATGAGGTGTTTCTGAGCATTTTAATTAACCTCTGTAATGAAGAGACAAGAAGAATTACATATTTTGTATGTTTGGAATATTTTAATTAGTTCTTTGAGTATGAACAATTGAAAATGCTAATTTAAATTTCCTTATGCTGCTGTACTGCATTTAAGTGGAAAGATCCTCAGAGATGAAATTGGATAAACATTTAAGGAAAAGGTACAAGCTGTTTTAGGTGTGCCTCTAGATCTAATAATGTGTTTCTTCATTTGAATCATTCTAAATGTACCTTGCATAGCAGCACAATCAGGAAGTAAATTAACCTTTGCAAATGGTTAATTTAGGGAGAGAAATTGGGACAGGGAATATATCAGCTGTGATAGGGAGAGAGAAAAATATTATTCACTCAGTGAAGATATGTACATTCTAAAATGAGGGTATTGCCATCAGCCTGGGCCTTCTGTACTCTGTAGGCTTCTGTAGCCTTCTTTTACAGGTTATTATTTACTTTTCTCGGTGTTCTCTAAAGTAATGTTAGTTCCAAGTACTGTAGGCAATGTTGTGGAAGAACTCGAGTAGGCTGGTGGCTGTACAAGCACAGATATCCACTGGGCTTCCTATTTTGAAGACCTAAATCCCAAACTATAAAACAAACAAGGAAGCAAGCAGTACCTTTGGACATATTCGTTGTATGGGGTGTGTCACCCATTCATAGAGTTTACTGAATGCATCTATAATCTGATGGTGTTTTGGTTAAATGCCTGATGTTAGGTAGGAGAAATCACTGCATCTAATTACGTTCCTTGATACTTCAGAGATTGAAATTGGTTCAGGCTATGAAAATGGACTACCATTTCAGATGGTCTTTAACATAATGTCTTTCCTCTGTTCATGAAGACTAGGAAGCCAAAGGAAAACACATTACTAGGGGATGCCAAGAAATGGAACATTCACAATCCCACTAATCAGTGCTGCATGTTTATAGCAACCATATTTGAGAAAAATGTATTTTTCATTAGAATAAAGGTTTTCTTCAAAGCACATTGCAACCAATAGAGGTCTTTGCTTATATTATGTTTTATATCCAGATGTAGAGAAAAATAAATCATATATAGGATGCTTCATTACTTGCAAAGTCCAAACTTCATCTGTGTTTCAATTCTGCTGCAGTTTTTCAACGGAGATGGGAGCAACATAAAGTCTACAGAGTACTTTGCAGTGTTTTTTTTCTTCTAGAGCTTTTTCGTATTGTACTGCCTTATTTCTGTTTATAATTAAGAGTATTCACTTTGTGGACAGCATCACAATAACGTAAGTACTTATGAAATAATGCATGACCCTACTGGAGATGTTTGGTCCGGGGTAGGATCACTACTCTGTATTGAATTCAGTAGAATCATAAAATGGTTTGTGTTGGAAGGGACCTCATAGATCATCTAGTTCTAACCCCCCTCTTTTAGTTGACTTGTGTTATTTGACATGCAATGCCTTCGGTTTAATTAAGAAGAAGATAAACTATACACAGCACAGTTTCTAGAATACAATACTCTGACTTTGGAATAAAAATAATAAAGCTAGAGATGGCAAGCTGCTTAATGCAGTACATTTGAAACTACTCTACTGCTTGATAACTGATAACAGTACTGTTGATAACTGTACTAAGGTCACTTGGAGTTAGAAACAAGTTACAATATTATTGCTAGATCCCTTCCACTCTACCAAAACAAGTAGTGATATTATCCTAAAACTACATCTCACATACTCCTTATCATCACTGTAGCAACATGCCAGGATAAATCCTCAGCTGTTATAAATTATCACAGCTCTACTTAATCTATGAAACTGACATGACAGGATTGCTAGATTGTTGTTAAAAGCATTTAACTTGCTACAGCAGTAGGCATGTGACCTGCTTGTCATTTCACTTTTGGAGATCCTTGAAATAATGCAATTTGATGTCATCACTATTGTATCATAAAGATATGATTACATACTCTTTTATTTAGTTAGTTAGTTATACTTTCTGTAGAAATTGGATTCCTTGACCAGATTTCAGCATTTCAAACATTTCTCGTATGTTATATTAATAAGCAATTAATAAAATATTTACTACAAAGTATTATCACCAATGTGAAACTGCCATTTATTTTACTCAGTGGATCTGATCCCTTTCTTTGAAAAATGTAACATATACCAGTATTATCCCCAATCCTATATGCATTTCACAAATTGCTGGAACAGTTATGATTTGTAAATCAAGTTCAAAGTATCATTATTATAGGACATTTATACAGCATCACTAGTAAGCTAATCCTGCATGGACTTTCATTGTCTTTGACAAATAATCCGAGACATAGCTATTTGGGATAGAATATCCATGTGGGTTATTTTTTCCTATCAATACTGTCAGCAGTCACCTTGTAGGGCTGTTCAATATGTTACGTCACTGAGACATTGTTATGCAGAATATTTTCAGACATTCCCTTTTCATGTCAGCATTAACTGAGCTGATGTCAATTAGCATCATGAAAAAGACACATTTTGATAGTCCTTCATGAGGAGTAATAAGTGGATCATCCATTAGAGTCAGTAACGAATAAGAAAGTCAGTCTCTTTTGAATAGAATGAAATATTTCAGTTGGAAGGGATCTTTGAAGATCATCTAATCCAACTGCCACTTTTTTTTTTTTTTTTTACTTTTTTTTTTGTGTGTGTGTGAAACACAAAACTGGTTTAGTCCATGAAAAAGTGTCACTAGGTCAGCTTTTTCTTTATTAATGAAGCTCGTACATCATTTACATTAATGAATAGGAAAATCTTTCCAGTGCCAAATGCATCAAAGAGTTTCACATTTACCAACTTATGTCTGCTACTGTGCCAAGAACATTCTTGCAGTACAAAAATGTATACAATAGCATGATTGTGCCTTGTCTCTCCTTGGCATATTCATTAATAACTCATCCTGCACAATGTGGTAGTAATAGCATATTTTTATCAGCTGTAACCAAATTAGCTTTTGCCTAGGAATAAAAGTACAAAATTGGCTATTCACAGAAAAGTGCTTTGTCTTATTATTCTGAGATAGACAACTGCTAGTGACTTGGGACTTTGCTGATATCCTTGATGTAATTTGAAGACATCGAGCTATGGTATGCTTTGACTTTGAAGACAATCTGAGAGAGTTTTGACTTAATAGCAACTCTTTACTAACGTGCAGTTCATGCATTTCTGAAAAATGCATTAATGTCAAAGGCAGCAAATATTGATAACTCCTGACATAATTACCTGTGATATCAGCCTGGGCTAGGTAATAACTTGATTTAGAGTCAAGTTTGTTTTTAAAGATATGAGATAAAGATTGTGATATTTGTCTAACCTTATTTTTCTACTTTTAAAGATATCTGATGGACAACGCAGGAATGTTCACTATTATTGAATATTTTACATGACAAATATATTCCACTAATAAATAAATATTTTTTCTAACTTATGCCCTTGATAACTCCTGGAATATCTTTCCAGAAATGTTTGATATTTAGAATGATATAAGGTTTTCCTCAGGTTTCCTAAAACTTTCTGTACTTTTACAGAACATTTTTTCCTAGATATTTGAGGCAGTTTTCCTAATATGTTTCCTAATATAATTTCAAACATTTCTATCAAAAAGAGAAGAATGAAAATATTTACATTTAGGAAAAACAAAATAAAACAAAAAACATATATTGGGGGAAACAAGCAAAAACAGCAACGAAAAAATCCTTTCCTCCATAATAGTATTTCCAAAACTAGATGACATTTTCCTGGAATTTGAAAGTTCTTTAGTGACACATGAAAGCTTTCAACATCATTCTAACATAGCTTAATTTTATTGTAAGTGACAAAACTTATGCCATCTCCACTGTTAACAGTCCACCTTGAGTTCACATACTTTGCTGAGCCTAGATAAAGGAAACCCCTTGCTTAACTCACTGAATGCCTGAAGGCTTGTTGAGAGAGCTACATGCCCTGCACTGACACAAGCACAGTGATATGCCTGATTTCTTGGACACTGTAGCCATTCAGCTGTCCATTGGCAACAAATCACACAGGCTTCACTTGACAACAATAATGATACTGAATTATCCATCATCTCTTAAATAAAGCTATTACAACTGCTCTGAACTGATTATTCACTTGCACCTAGCTTCAAATATTCAATATTTCCATCCTAATGCCACTTTCTCCTGACAAAATTTTCCTCTGCAAAAGCAGCACATTAACTGTCTTGCCTTGAATTTTCAGTATATGTAGGCTGCATTGTGCATGGTGTTATTTGTCACAGTGTCACAAAGTGAACAGATAACTTACAAGACAGAATCACAGAATAGCTAAGTTTAGAAGGGTCTTCTGGGTGTCATCTGTTCCAGCTCCACTACTCAGGCAGAACCAACTAGAGCAGGTTGCCCAGGACCATGTCCAGATGGCTTTTGAAGATCTCCAAGGAGAGAGCCTCCGCAACTTCTCTGGGCAACCTATGACAGTGCTGGGTCTGGCTGGGATGGAGTTAACTTTCCCCACAGCAGCCCGCATAGTGTTGTGCTCCGCACTTCTAGCTAGAACAGTACTGTTACCACATCGGTGTTTTGGCTGAGCAGTACTGGCACCACATTAACGCCGTCTCTCCACCAACGGCCCCCAACAAAGGCCAGTAGGCTGAGGGCAGGCGGGGAGGGGACATCATCAGGGCAGCTGACCTAAACTGGCCAAAAGGATATTCCATACTGCATGACATCAAATTCAGCAAGAGAAGCTGGGGAAGAAGGAAGAGGAAGAGGACGAGAAGGAGGATGAGGAGAAGGAGGAGAAGGAAGAGGAGGAGGGTCTTTTGTTATGAAAGCATTTGTCTTCCTGAGCTATCACTACATGTATTGAGGCCCTGCTTCCCAAGAGGTGGCTGAACATCACTTGCTGATGAGAATAATTGTTTTTTGTTTTTTTCTTTTTTTTCCTTTAATTAAATGCACCTTCTCACAGCTCAGCAGCCTTCCTCTTTTCATCATATTTTCTCACCCTGTCGTTCTGAGGAGAGGGAGTGAGAGAGTGGTGTGGTGGAGCTTAGCTGCCCACGGTGGTTAAACCACCACAAGTACTCAGTCACATATACAGTATAGAAGTGTTTCCTGATGTTCAGACAGAACCTCCTGTGTTTTAGTTTGTGTCTGCTACCTCTTGTCCTATTTAAAAAGTTTAAAGAAAGAAAAACAAACAAAAAAAAGGTTCAATACCTTTTCTTTTTTTTTCTGTCCTGAAAACAAATTTAAGTTTGCACTTGCAAAAAAATCCACAGGATAGATTTGACTGCAAGACAGCACGGAAGTAGTTCAACTAGCTTAAATTACTAGTTTGGGTACTAGAAGCAGCATTTCTGTACAATACAGTCATAGTTGGGCTTGCAATAGGTAGATGATAAATGAGCTCAGTAAATCAAACAAGGTAATCTACCCTGTACTTTGAGCGTCTCAGGAGCCTCATGTTCCTGGTCCAGACAAATTCAGCTCAGGGGTGGCCAGCCTCCAGACAAAGCACAGGAGATACAATAGATGTGGTTTTCTTAGTTACTATTCACAGATCCACCTTCAAGTAACCATTAGCTCCCCAGGACTCTGGGATATAGAGTGAGAAGCTGGTAACTATGGTAAGTCTGTGACAAAAAGCCCATTTCATAGTAAATTGAAGGTTCCTCTATCCCTTCATGTTGTAGCTCCTTTCCGAAACTACCAGTGTTTACACAGCATTAAGGATAATAGACAATGAGGTGCAGAAAATAGAGTTTTTCTGCATTTGTTTATTAGAGGTGTTGATTTGGCTCCCTGATATTTGTATAGATTAAAAATTAGAGACTGCAGAGAGTTGAGAAGAAAAGCTTTTGCATAACATATTGTTGATATTCAGTAACTAAACTATCTTCATGTTCTGGTTTGAATATAATGTAACTGCAGATTTAGTCATGCTGAATATGAGCAGAGGCTTCATTCATGGTATGAACATCTGAATCATTCCCTTATGCTCATCCACATTGTTAAAAGTAAGCTGTCATTAGCAAACACAACACTGATACAACTGCAATAATTCAGATTCTGATTATATTTATGAAAGATTCATTGTATCAATTAGCAAAGCTATATTAGGCAAACAAAATTCAATATCCTAGAACTTATTGTGGAAATATTATAATAGCACATTTCTGCCCTCACATAATAAAAGAACTTTTTTTTTTCCTTTTTAAATAAACTGTTAAAATGGAAATGCTTTCACTTCCCCCTGCTGCCCTCATTATCTATGCAATACAGAAGAACAATAATATACAAATTCCCTTTAAAGTATACACTTCAGAAAACTTTTATTTCATTTCCCTTGGGGATATTATTAAAATACAATGCTGATGCAGTTTGGATTTAGCTAGATGTTTGATTTATTTTCAAGATAACTAGTACCAAGTGTATGTTCACACATATGAAATGAAAAGGGATTTATTGAAAGATACAAATGACATCTTGTAGGCTGGTTAAAGCCAAGAAACTCAGAAATAAGGTGAAAACTCTATCCTTATCAAGTCTCATTATGTCTAGTTATTGCATTTCTTACAGTATGTGAGAAAACTCACTGCTCTGAGAGCCCCAGTGGAGCTCAGTAACAAGCCGAGATACAGTGCTTTGAACTGAAACTTAGCTTGAATGTTGTATACCTTCATAAGTATATGCTTGAACCATAAACTCAAATTTACTTTTTTTTTTTCTTTGAAGTGAGAGTGCTATTCTCAACCAACACACGCCTGTGGGACCAGGTAGGATGGATACCCAAGTGCTGAGAGAGACATAAGATGTCATTGTGACACTGCTTCCTATCACCATTAAGAGGTTGTGAAGATCAGGAGAGGTCCCCAATAACAGAAGAAACGAAAATTTTGCACTTATCTTCAAAAGGACAAGATGAATGAGTAAGGATACAATAGATTGTATCCAAATTGATCTGTGTGGATGGGTGGAATAGCAGGAGGGTAAAAATCTGACTGGATTGTTAGGCTCTGCCCTAGTACCTGTTCTGTTTACAATCTTTAGGGTGACCTGGAAGATGAGACTCTTGTCAAGTCTGAACAACAAACCAAACTTCAGGGATGACATCAGTTGACATGCTTAGGGGCTGGGCTGACTAACAACTTGCAGCATGACAACTAGACTTGTCTCACTTGTGGTCTCCACTGCAATTACACCAAACTAGCTGGTTTGATGGAGCTTGAACAAGAGGGAATTAACTGAACTCATTTTGTAACCATGTTATGCATCCTTTCAATGTACTCATGAAATGCAGAGATAAAATATTATCATATATATATGTATATATCAATGATCTACAAACATTTACTTCATAGGGAAACAATTTTATTGAGGGAATGGAAGTATTACTGAGTAAAGTTAGTAACATGAGGATTATGCTAAATATTATTTATCCATACATAAATATATCATTGTATAGGCAACAAAAGAATAGTTAGTTTGGAATTATTTGTTTTAAAGAGGTGAAGTATAAACTTTATCAAAGTAGAAAATCTTGATACAGTAATATTCAAGATTTCTCAAAGCTGATTTATTACAACTCAATATTAACAGTTAGTAGTACATTTAATGAGTAACTTAGTTAGGAACCCTTACAGATTGTGGTTTAAGATATCACTTTGAAAAAGTGTGGAAGGAGTGTATTCTAATGTTTATTCAGCACTAGCTTCCTCTATTTCTGTGCAAGCAACATCAAAAAGGAAGGTATGAAGATGGATTTCTTAAGGGTTCTTTTATTTCACAGATTCTTTCATGCACCTGATTTTTGAAGACATGGTTTGAAAAGACTTCTCATTTAAACATTCACAGAATTTCTTCAGGTTTCTCCATTTCAGTCTTCCAGCAAGTTTTCTTCTGTTTTCAATATTTCTTCTTCTTAATCACTTTTCAGTCTGTTTTCAGAAGAGCGTATCAGTCCCTCTTTCCTCTAGTATTAACAATCCAACTAAAAAAGTAAGGCAATTCATCTCCCTATTACATACTGTATGTTTTCTCTTTTCACAATCTCATATTTTTTTTCCCCACTCAAGGGAAAAAAAAAAGTAAAATCTGATATTATTATTATTTATAATGTACTCAACAACTAAGGTGAAAACATTATTACACCATGTCCAAAGAAATTCCAGTTTTAATTCATCAGTTAGTAAAATAAACTAGAAGAGCATATATATATATATATATATTTAAAAAAAAAAAGTGACCCCACTCTCTAGCTCTCAGACCTGGAGCTGCTGAGTCATTTGTCTTAGTTAAAGGCCTTATATTCCATTTGCTTCTTCCTAACTCTTACCTTGAGTTTCTTTCCCACATGCTACAAGTGGTAATTATATTTTGCTCTAAGGCTGGCTGAACAAGTATGCATGGGAGAAGTTCTGCAGATGTGGTTAGCACACTGCTTGGCTTGAGCCATTCAGTCTTACAGAGAGGCAGTGCCCATTAGCTGAAGCCTAGCCCTCTGCTTACTCTTTTGGGCTGGAAACTTATTCATGTCTGTCTGGATTGAAGTGTGAACCGAATGACTGCATGGTGAACCATGAAATAGAGAGTACACAAACCCAACAGCGCCTTGTGGCATGACACTGCAAACCCCAAACTTCTCATTCCCACAGGAGGCAACAGAACTCTGAAGTAAATCCCTGCAGAGGTTGCAAAAGGGTTTCTGAAGATAAATAGGGATTAAGTATCTCAAAGTAAGTTGTTTTCTCTCCTGCATACCAAGACGAACGTCATTCCAGAAGCAACTGATGCCTCAAATTTTACCTCTAAAGCTTACTCAGACTACTTAGAAGATACACCAATATTGTTAATACAACAATACTTGAGAAAGACTCTCTGATCTATGACATGAAAAAACATATTAATTGTTCTATATATATATATATATATATATTTGGAGATATAAGGCCTGTCAAAAACGTTTTTACATTAAATTTATGTATGATTGATGAGTTACACAGTTGAAGTTTCTTGCAATGGCTAATTTCTTATTAAATTGAGAAATGTTAATACATGAACTGCTAAAGGAATGAGAAAAAAAGCATGTATTCATTAACAACTAACAATTACTTTAGAGCTGGAGAATCAAGATTCATATTGAACACAAAATTGTTGACTCATTCTAATAAAGGCCCAATTCGTGTTTTATTAATGTAATGTATGATTATGCATGCAAACTATCTTGATTTCACAACTGAACAACAATTTGATTTATGTAGTCTAGTTTTGTGAACCACTGAATATACACAAATTCCATAAACTAAGCTCCCATGGTTGATTTACCTTAATATTTGGACCATAACTTCTTATAATCTATAGCTTATAATGTAAGAAAAAAAAAAGTATCAGCTTGTCACAGGAGAAAAAAAAAAAAAGATGAAAAATAAGAAAGAAAACTGTGTCCATTTAAAAAAAAAAATTGTTTATACGTGATTTGGCTTCATTTGAGCTAGGTAGAATGGTTGCCAAAGGAAAGGATGCAGTTCAGGAAGATTAATCCTTTGTGATTGCCTTACTCCTGTAGGAGTTAACTTGAAGATTTAAACTGTGCTTTATGTAGATGGTTGTAACTAATGTTTGTTTTTGAAAAAAACAAAACAAAAACTCTTGCCACCAGATTTTTACACATGCTAATTTTGATTACAATTCCAAACTGAATATCTTCAGAATAACTACAAGCTTGTTAAAAATAAACAAAACACCGTGAATATGTTTGAACAACTATGAACACACGATTATTATTTTTTGTACCATGTCAGCAAAATACATCATGTTATCCAGTTATTATTTATTGCAGTATATGATATACAATGTGAAGTGTTTATCTGGTTTCTAGGTGATTAAGGTATAAAATAATAAAAGACAGAAATTGCAAATGAAACCTATCATCTAGTATTCCTGCACATAAAATTAATTTTGACTGCTGCATACTCAACGTTATCCTTCCAAATGTCACTTCACCTTGTCTTCACAAGAAGGTGTGTTTGTGGTTCCAATTGGAAGTGCACTTTCAAAGCATCTCTTCCAGCAATCCTCACTTAATGCACTTCAGTTCACACTATGGACTGTTTCAAGCACAGAGACTGGGTACATTTTTGATGAACTTGGAAAAATTCATTAAACCTGCTCAGAGAGCTGGGCAGGTACTCAAGCATTTACCTGTGCTCAGTTCTTTGCTGCACAGTAACATGATTGCCTTAAGAGTTAGACTGGGCAAAGATAAAGCTTCACTAAGACATAGTTGAGATAACCATTAATTTTAAAGCCGTTTGATAATTATTAACAACCAGCCAATAATCTAGCAGTTCCTTCAGCTACGTCAAAAATAGGCATAAGAGTAAAAGGGAATATATTTTATACCTGACCCCAAGAATTTATTGTTAGCCTAACTAAAATCTTAATTTGGTCAAAATCTAGCAAACAGCTATCATTAGCTCAGTTACAATACCAGTAGTCCAAGTACAGCAGTCCAAAACCAGCCTACCTGTTTTTTCCAGCTTTGCCCATCTGTTGATGTCACAGAGGTTTGACTCAAGCCAGGAATGGTTCTGTGGCAACTGGATTGCTGTTAGAGCAGGCTGGCACCAGCTGACGCATAGGCAAGCCCTCCAAAGTACTCTTCACTGCCTAATGAGATTTCTGTGACCATTTAAGTAAAAGACAGCAGAAATCATATTAGTTAGGCTACATTTGAGTTTGAAAACCTGCATGGAAATAGTAAGCACTTTCTGGATAGAGTGTTGATATGTAAGTGTACGTAAAAAGTGCATAAATATATGTACTTTGCCAACTTTGTTAATGACAAAACTTTGAGTAATGAATTTAGGTCAGTAAATGAAGAGTTCAGGACACCTTTAAGAAATATGAAATCAATAAATTCAAGCAATCTCATTGGTGCCTAGCTTATCTGCCAGTCATCAGAAGAGCATTATCCCTTCCAAGGATCTCAGAAAATCTATAACTGTGGTCTTATTTTTCCTTAGCTGTGACATTCTTTTTAGTCTTTGAATTGTACTCTTCAGCACTAGCCTAAGGTAAACTTACGTGCACTTTTCAAGATGTGCACTTTTTTTTTTTTTTTTTTTGTTTGTTTTAGAGGCATGACAACAGGAGATACCATATACATCCAAAGAGTTTTGCTCTAGGAGGTTTACTTTAAATATTTGCAGACAGTAAGAATTTGATGGCAGATTAAAATACAATAAATGTTATACAGAGAAATGAAGGCCTATTCTAGACAACGTACAAGACTTTACATAACTCAGTAGAGCTGGAATTCTCCCTAAAGAATTTATCTTGCTGTATATTACTAGCATAAATGACATGACTTTTCGGAAGCTATTTAGAAATTAAGATATGATGATTGTTTCTTCAGCTGTAAAATCACTAGGCATGTGAAGGTTTCTTGAACTATATTGCAAATTTATATATAAACCACATACACATATATGGTTTAGAGAACTAGTTCTATTTATAAAACCTTTAATTATATCCCATATTAGCCTAGTATATTTTGAGTGATTTGTCCTCTTTATTTCTGAATAAATTAAACACATATTGGTGAAGTAAACAGAAAGGCTTGTTCTATTCTTAGCCAACAGAGATGTAATACAAAATGTGTACTGCACTGCCATGTCATTAATATTTTCCCTTTCCCTTCCTCTCCACCCACTTCTCATAACTTTCCCTACAAAATTATGTTTTAGAATGTGAATTCAGTCACAATTTTTTTTTTTTTTTTATAACACAACGTTTTGGAAAAAAAAGGAACATTGTTCAAAAGTACTTAGGGAGATACATAAATCTTAATCCTTGATTATGTCACTATAGGAAATAACAGAAAACTGTTGCATATCATGTTCTTTCCATGGTTAGATCATGGTGGGGACAAAGTTCTTAGTGAATTGTTACTCAGATTTCAGTTACTGCTCTCAACTATTTCCAAGTATTTTTTCCTGGACTATGTACTTACTGTGCCAGAAGCAACAATGCACGAAGACTGGCTCCACAAAGAGGCATTTTGGATCCAGTATAACTTTTTAATAGATAGAAGTAAATAACTAGTATACAAGAATAGATTTGACCTGGAAACCAAACAGACTCCTTTCACACAGTTTAGAAACTAGTTCCATGTCAAGAGAAACCAAGATGAGTTTGCTACACCTGCTCCAGCATCCACGTTACTTTCCTTAACTGCAAAACTTTCCTGGTTTCTGCATCCTTGATTTGTTCCATACAGATTCAGTGGTCTTTATTATTTCCAGCTAAAATTGGCTTTCATGTAGCAAGGCTGCATCCTGCAGAGCTACTTGCCTATCTTTGCACTGAGTACCCAGAGCTCCATGTTGTACTAGGCATTATTAATTTAAGAATATTGTTATGAAAATATTTGGGACCAGCTCAGACTCAGCAGTGATCCTAAACTAACAATGTCTTCCCATGACCCTTTGGGAAGAGGGTGTAAAAACACTCTCCTGTACAGCTGTCCAGATTTCAGCAAAAGAACTAAGTTAACAAACCAAATCTGAAATCATGCTGAGCTACAAGGAAGGGGGAGGAGGGATTAATTTATCATATACACAGAAGCTGTGTCACTGATTTCTTCTCCACAGAAAAGCTAAGGCATAGGCCTGTGGAATTCTGTTATGACTCAACAAACAAACCTGGACATATTTCTGAAGTAAACTTTTATTGAAAATGGAAAAATGTGTTTTTAATAGTTATATCTGAAATAAGCATATTAAATATACTAGTTAATTGAAATTTAATAGAAAAAAAAAGAACTGAACAGAAAATGCATTAATATGGTATATGTTACAAACTATTCTGTTGTCATAGTTAATAAAGGAAGTAAATCATTATAGCTTATATTTTCTAGAGTGTATCCTGCAAAATATTTCCCATAACGGGAAAAACAGTTCTGTTGTTCAATGGCATTTTGTCTTGCAGGAGGCTAGTACTACTACAATTTTTTCAATTTACATATAAAAGCAAATTTCCTCAAATTTCATAGTCCCTAAAATTCATATGGAGTAATCAGTGCAAACCATTTCAACCTTGTTGGCACAGAAAAAAAAAAAATGTTTACCCAAAATGTCCATGCAAAATGGTAAGAGATAAGTAATAGATGAAAATTTCATCTTAAAGACGTATCATATTAGTCTAATGTCTATAAGCATATGAATGCCAATTGTTGATACGCATACCAGATTTCAAAATAATGATGCCTAACAACTAAGACCTTAGTTTTATATATGGAAAACCTGTAAAGCCCATCCAGAATACCCATCGGAAAAAATATTAACAGTACAAGGGGAATCATATTTTACAAGTACTTAGGATACTAAATGTATAGAAAAAGTGTTGCTAGATTTTCAAAAGATTTTAGGGTCATTCTTTATAGAATAAATTTCTGAAAACCTGAGTTCCCATTTAGACACTTAGCCTACACAAAATAGAAGAAAATAAAATACAAGCAAACAAACAAAAAGAATGATAACTGTAGTCATAGCTTAAGTTGTTTTTCTTAGGACACATTTAAAGAATGGTTAGATTTTGGTACTGAAACAATTTATGTCTCTAGAAGATCAGTTAAAAGTCAAATTTTATGTGATAAATTGAGTTTGGATTAAATGTCCATAGACATCAAGACTGGCACACATACCATGGCCTAACAGATGAAAAATAGTGTACAGTTACCAAGGCCCTAATTTTGACAGTTTAAAGGCCAATCAAAGTATCTATAGACATATGCTTAAATACTAACCTGAATTGCTATGTTCAGCAAGCATTTTGTATTAATTCTGTAATTTTTAGGTGTTTGTCTTTTTCAAAATTTAGTCCCTGGCTCTTCTTATTTCTCTTTGCTGTTATGTACTGGCAACATTTATTAAAATCAGCATATAAAATTTCCTCGTCCTTTTTAACATACACAAAGAAAATCACTGTAATGTTATGAACAAAGATTCATGAAATCTGACTGATTTTCCGTTTATCTGATTCATCAATTTTATACTTTTTTTTTCTTTTCAAAGCACTGAAAATTATAAAATATTAAAAACGGTGGAAAATATAAAGCCTTTGACATTTTTATAAAAAAGAAAGGTCTGCATAATTTTATGTGCTTTTGATACTTATGAACATATATTGTAAATTATGTAGAGCAGATTATGATTAATAATGTCCACATATGGTGCTAACGTCTGTTCTAATAATGTGCACCTTCACTATACCCATGCCAAATCACAAGATTAGTGATGCTGAAAGGTTTTAGGCAGGATATTAAGATTTGCCAGTGTGAAGGAACAGAAATATGACATGATATAAAGGTGACCCTGTATATATCATTTATATGTGATATTCTGAAAGATTTTTATAAAGTTCTTCATAAGTTATTAAAGGAAACAAATTACTGGGGGTAAGAAGAGAAAAAGCTTTTTCTGTATTAAACATGAAAAACCACTAATGAAAGAACTCTAATAGAAAGTAGTATATAACAGTAAGGTAAAATAAATCAAGGAAAACTGAATTCAATGGGACAGTCTACACTTTCTGTAAAACACATAAGACGTCTCAGACATTCCCTAACAACAGCATATTAAAGGAAAGTAGGAAAGACCATGGCATTGTCTCAGGTAAACTACTAGGGATTTGTAAGAAAAGTGAAAGACAAAGAGGAAATGTTAATGTTGAAACAAAAGTATAAATGCTGGAAACTGGCTGGTGAATAAGGTTTTTTTTCCCTTTTTTTTTCTCCACTCTGCTAAAAAAGCAGAGGAATGAAATGGACTCAGTTATCAAAGTTATCATGCATGAAATAATTATATAAAACATTACTTCTCATAAAATTACAAAAACTAAACCATTATCACTATTGCAAAAATCAGTTCTGGACCCCACCCACTAGCAATGGATTAAAATTGAGTCTCTTGTCATTTGTAAAGGAAATTCTAGCCCAGATATTATTAAATTCACCTAATGTCTTGAATTATAAAGTAAAGTTAAAATTATCTTGAGCGAGAGTCACTGTTATTTGATGCAGTGCTTGATAAGTACTAAATAACAGCTGCAATTAAAATTCAGCAAGTAGTATCAAGCACTACTAAAAGTTATTAATACCAACGACTTTAGCATGTGCCTCTGAAATGCTCAGAGGCTCTGAATGCTCTGAAATGTTCACAATGTTTCCTTATACTACATTTTAGTGTATTGGATCATTAAAATGTACATAGGCCAAAACAAGAGAGGTAACAAGGAAATCTACACTTAACATGACTTTACTCAAAAAAGAGTCTATATTTTGTAAGAGTGAATTGGTTGACTGATTTCTCTGTATAAATCCCTGTAAACATTCATTTTCTACATGAAGGAAAAATGTCACATAATACAATGGTTTGCAGTGATCCCTATAGCTGTGCCAAAGACCACTGATTTTCAAAGGGAGAACAGGGAAACTAGAATAAATCTCTTGTGTAACAGACAGTGGAAAGGGGAAAACTAGAAACACTCCCTGGCAGCCACTGCGTTCAGATCTTGGAGGAAATAATCCAGCCTTGAACTATCTTTCAGATGTTGGCAACGTCTGCCTTGCAGTCAAAAACATTTTCCCCCAAGAGTAGAAATCTTTCTTTAGAAGCTAAATACCTACACTGCTACAAGCAAACTAAGCAAGCAGTAAATTATTTTAGAAATAAAGCACACTGAATAACATAGATATTTATGTATGATGCCACTACAAACCTTGTTTCTCACCACAGGATTGCTGCAGACCTATGTGGTGCTAAAGACATCCTGTTTGACATAGAAAGACAAAATATCAGAGACTTGTTTCTTTGCACTTCATCAACACAGCCATACAACTGTACAATGTCACAGCACGCACAGCTGTAGTACTCATTGATAGCTTTGTGCCCAATGCATGGTTAAAAGAGATCTATTTCACCCAGTGTGCAGTTCTAACAGACTGTATTAACACAGCAAATGTTTCACAACTGCACTTACAATTCTGGGGAAAAGCAGTCCCCTAGAATGAGAGACTACGTGTAGCACAGCTGGTTTCAACCTCAGAAGCTTTGGCCATTCAGATCTGTAGTGGAGACGTACAGTCTAAATAAAAACCTACTGTAAACTCCTAGTTATTACAGAGGGATCTAGATTACCTTCATAGGCCTTTGGCAAACGTAAAATGCTTTTCTTTCAATTTTCCTATAAGTTATTTAAAAAAAAATGTTTATGAGGGACGGAAGATGAACATTTACTTTGGACAGTACAGACAGTTACAGTCCTGATTACTGACAGCAAAAATTTATGGATAATATTTGCTCAGTGGTAAACCTATTATGAGTCATCATATTTCTACATAAGTTGGAGACATTTTAAAAATATAAATTTCATGCAATCAGTGGCTAGTGATTGATGACAATTTAAGATTTTTTTAAAATCTGCTGATATCTTAGTTTTTGTATAATCAACCATAAATTTGCAAGAGCTTTTTTTTTTTATATATATATATAAAATCCTATTGGGAAAAAGTTATTATCTGATATAGCATTTATTTATTTAATTGATGTACTAAATACCTCAAAGGCAGCCTACTGAAAAAATGTTACTACTATTTCTATGCAATATTCACCATTTCAAACATATTTATATATATTTATATATAAATTTAATATTCAGTAAAAGTGCCTGACCCAGAGTTTTGTAGACTGAAGTTTTTTGTGTGTGTGTGAACAATTTGGAAGAAAATGCCTTTATATATATATATATATATATATGTATATATATATAAAATCTTTGATTTTTTTTTTCTGTTTAGAAGAAAGATCTCCACCGACAGAGTAGGTCAACTTTTTCCCATAAAATTGTTCAACACTTCTGAGCAGAAGTAAAAGTAGACAAAATTAACAGGATTATTTCGTTTTCTTAAGAACATCACTTGGCTTTCTTTTTGTTGAAAGAGAATAAAGCAACAACAGAATAATCCAGTTAAAAAAAGTCTTTAACCAAAAATAAATTTAATCACTCCTGCTGATTACGACTGCATTATTTTTCTCTCACATTCTTTCAGGGACATACCTACTAAAAGCCACAAATTGCTGGCGAAGGATCATCCCATTAGACTGAATCACTAGTGATACCACTAGTGCCAGAACAGGCAGATGACATAGAAATATATTGCTATACGATGGGCTGCCTTCACTGAAACTTCTTGAGTCCTCCCATTAACTCATTTGGAACAGTGCGCTCCCTACAATGACACCCAGGTGCCATGGGTTTTAGGTGATGTTAATGTAAAATGAACAAGTCACGTAGGGACAGTATCTCCGTTCTTTAGTAAATCAAGAGCCTTCTACTTATTATTGTACCTTTACTTTGAAGATAAAGTATTCCATGTTTACAGAATAGATATCTGAACTTTGACACAGTGACAGTCATTGATTTATTTTTTTAAATTCTCCTGCATGCCACAGGCTGTACTCCATATAGTAAATTACCTTCAGATAGTCTGATTACAAGCTCAAGCCAGACTTGAAGCCTGCTGCAGCAAGTATGGTAGAAAGACATAGTAGAAGATATTTCTGCCTGACATGCTTAACCACAGTATTTTCAGAAGTGCATCTTACAGTGCTCCAGTAGGAGCACTGTACTCAGTGGGCTTTTCCCACTACTTCTAATGAGTTCCTATGAATTGGGTTTGATTGACACAAAACTTACTTTCTTTTTTAAGGTCTATCCTACAAATATATAGCAAGACACAAAAAGTTTTGTCAGGTACAGAGAAAGGCAAAGGGGAAGAACAAGTGTGTTTACTGTCATCCTGGATGGAGTTAATTAAACTCTTGCTACATTACTGTTTTCTTCTGCTGATTATTCATACTGAGATTAAAAAGGTTGCAGGTTATTCAACAGAATAACCTGCGAGTTCCTTTAGTACTAAAAATCAATTCATATAAACCTCATCCAAAAGAGGAAAAAAATCAGCTGGGCAATGATGTACTGTATTTAATTCATAGCCTGATTTACAAGGGTAAACAAGGGCAAACTGTGACAGGGAGATGTACAAAAAAAAGTCATGCCAGGGAAACAGCTCCAAGAGATCCATCTCTGTAAATATACTTTGTGTGTTTCGTCTGCTAAATATATTTTCCTAACCATTGTGAAATATTTTGATTTATTTTTTATGATTGTTAATTCTTACAGAGTGCACAAACATATCAAATTTTATTAAAGCATATTATCTTATTATAATATTTATATCAGTATTTTACATTAATTTTGTTCTTTCTTTCTAACCAAAGCTTCTCTGTCAAGTGTCCCAAACAACAAACAGAAAGTATGGATTTTTAAAGTAACATTAGGGTACCACAAAATTTTCTGAATTATTGTTCTTCTCATCTAAAAAACTAGCTTTCTCAGATCCTTGCTTTTTTGGCTTGTCTCCCCACAGAACTAAAAATCTGTTTATGATAAACAATATTATGTGCATGAGCACAACCAGACTGTGTGGTTTCTTGTTTGTCTACCTATATACAATAACTAAGAAGTATTAACACGAACAGCAGTCTCTAATGGCTGAATAGCTCTAGCTCAATATAATACATCATTTTCTCAGTGTATATGAAGTAAAATCAGTTTAGCCTAATACTTTATATATATGCATAGTTGTACTGCAATGGCCAATGTACAAAACACAAGAACTGTAGCTCTAAAGAGTTTATGTGCACTCCCACTTAGATACTCTGCAGCGTGTCTAGATTCTCTGCTAGTCTAAACAATGTGCTGCCCTTCTGTTATAAACCAGAAATGAAAATGTTTGTGACGTCAGAAACTGATACTTAATTTAAAAGATTTGTAATTTTTTTTGAACTTATATCTATCATTCTGGGATACACTTGAAAACTGATTACAGAAAACAGAAATATTAATAGAACAATCTGAATCTTAAGTTACTTTACCCTTAGGGATTTCATCAACATATTTTTATAATGAGTCACATAAGTACATCGTCAGATAAACAGGTAAGGAAAACGCAATTACAATTCAAAGAACCTGAAAGCTTCTGAAAGTCAACCTTTTCTGTTAATTACTTGTTGATTTCTGGATATTGGAAACTGGCAATTTATACTCAAATGTTCAATCACATGCTAAAAAAGGGGGGGAGGGAAGGGGATAGTATGAAATTTTTAAAGTGATCAATACAGAACATGTACTGTAATTACAGGAAGTATTTGCTTAAGTAAATAACACTGATAAATAATTAAATATCACCAGGAAGTGGTGAACTTTTATATGTAAAAAAGTAAGAAAGTTGTGATATGCTAATGAAAGGCTCCAGCCTCATAGTAAAAGCTAAATACAAGAAGATCCATACACAGACAGTTCTTATACTCCTGAATTCTTTCGAAGATATTTTCTAGAGAGATTTGATATCTATAATAAGAAATAAACTACATAGGTTATTTTGTCATAATTTAAAACCACAGACATTTCTGCAGATAAAAGAACAAAAACTAAAATAGCATTAATCTCAGTGTTTTTCATGGAACTTCAAATAAAGGGAAAAATGCCAAAATGAAATATACACTGTAAATACAAAGTGTCATAATTCTGCAAGAAAACGCACAGGAAATCTGCCCTTTAATCAACAAAAAAAATGTCATGATATTTTCAGGTTGGGCATAAAAAACCTTCTTGACAAGAACTATTTGACACATTGCTAAAACATGCAGTTTTAATGTTGCTTGCAGTGCCATTTTGGTCTCAAGCCATTATTAAAATACGGACTGTGCAAGCTAAAGTGCTGACTTTCTGGGAACAGTGATTCAGTGATGGCAATGATGGCACAAACAGCACAATCACACTTACCTTCAGACTGGAAGGCACCTGGTACAAGCCTTTAAAGGATTCATCTGTCTTCCAAAATCTTCAGTGCAAATCTTTTATTCGTATGTGACAAGAAATACATCTTTAGGAAAAAATTCTTTGTCCTAAAATAATAAGTTTGCATGAGAAAATTTCCAGTGCTTGGAGAAGAGTTATATGCCTAGTGTGATAAAAACAATATAGTGTATAACTCCTCTTACAGTTAAACCACAGACAGAACATGGGTAGCTCTTCAATACCTATGTCCTATTGTTCTCCTTTATTTCAATCCAAAGTTATTTATGTGTGGGTGGAAACCATTCTCTCACACTTGCAAAGGCTACTCATATATGATGTAATGATCATTAGATTTGACTTAAGTTGAAGAGGAGTTGTTTTCAAGAATTACAAAATACTTGGGCTATTGGGAATTACAAACTACCGTGAGTAGTATTAGAATTTAAGAAAGACCAATAACAACAACAACAACAAAAGATAATATCCTGGTTTTGGGACAGAATTGTACTTCTGTCAATTCTGAATTACATTTAGCCAACTTGTTTTCAAAGAACCTACACTCAGAGACGCCATGATCTCTCTTTGCCTTCTACTATTTTGCTGTGTTCACTGTCAAAAAAATACAATAAATAAAAAATCTCCCATCTCTATGATATTTATCTATTACTTTTATTGAATCTACCAAGAATATGAAGAATATTCCCTTTCTTTGAGGAAAAAGGGAAAATTTTAAATACTTGAAGACCATATTATCTCATTCATCTCACACAAACATACATATATGTGCATAAATATATAGATATATATAAACAATTCATTCTATCTTTCTTCATAGACCTCATTTTTACTATTTTTGATCATTCTTGAATATTAGACTTTTTCTAACTGGTTCATGTCTTTCTTGAACTGGAGTGCTCACAATTACACAAATTCCTCTAGCTGGACTCTTAAAGCTCCCAAGCATCACTGAAGCATTACTTACATAAATTTTTGGCATTACTTCTTCTTATACATTTTCCACAGTCGTGATATACCACATTGACACCTGTTTCATTTTGTGATACATTCCAGCACTTTTCTGTAGACCTGTTCATATAGTCTATTATTTCCCTGTATTTGTGTAACTAATTATTCTAAATATGCTACTTTGAAATTATGTTTATTGACTTGCATCCTTCTCATCTCCAGAGCATTTATTTTCAAGATTTTATTTTTTTTCCTATAACAGTAGGTCTTCTCAGTTTTCCGTTGTAAGTAAAATTAATTGGCATACTTATGCTGTGAGCTGTGTTATAGCTGAATACTGAAGAGTACTAGATCCAAGATAGACACAGAACTCTATTCAACATATCCTTTTCTTCTGTCCCATATCTGAGAACAGGAAGATTTAAAAAAGAGAATACATACTTACCAGCTGAACGATCTCCCTCACAGCCTCCAGAATCTGACACTGAAAGAGTGAGGGCAATTTCAACTAGGACACACTTTGTCCCCAAAGAGACAGTGCAAATTACATGATTTAGCAAACCTACATCATATCTATTTACAGGCTTCAGTGAAATGCCAGATATGGTTAATACCGTGTGTCATAAACATACTGAATGCTTTCTCCTTCAGACAAATAAATCATAAATCATTCCTCTGTCATTGTACATTCTTACTGCCTTCAAGCTCCAAAAGCAAAACTCTGTACATGTCAAACCTGTTATTTGGTTGGCAGTCAACGAGCAAGAACTTCAGTGCATGAGTCTATCTGAAGTCAGATTAGATCATGGTGTCCTACCTACAGGAGTAGTAAACACACAGTCTGACCACTTGAAAAAGAAAGAGTGTGGCTCAGATTTAGTGGACTGGAATAAGGTGCCAGAGAGATATCATTTCCAGGCAATGCATTCCTTAAGTGTGCAGCAGGCTTAAAATGATTTCAAATCAAAATGACAATGTTCTGCTTTTACTGATTCCCATCTATGGCAACTCTGCACTGCTAAAATGCTAAGAATAATAAAATAATGTAAAGAGAAAAAGGAATGCCTGGGAGGTTAAAAAAAAAAAAAAAAGAACAAACACATTCATTGGGCAGACAGAAAAGGCAAAGATCAAGACGGATGGAGAAGAAATGGTTGATTATAAACAAAAATATGTGGAGTGCAAGAAATGCATCCAAGGGTCAGAAATGGCTATACAGCATAGAAAAGTGAAAGCAACACGGATGAGTATCATAAATACCTTACTCTTATCAGACCAAAATGGTCTAGAAATTCTGGATATTGCATAGAATTATTCATATTACTGGAATTTCTCTATAAAACCCACAACTATATCAAAATTAGAGTAATTTTATTTCTGACATAGAATATCATCATAGAACCATCACAGAATGGCTTGGGTTGGAAGCGACCTTAAAGATCATCTAGTTCCAACCCCCATGCAATGGGCAGGGACATCTCATACTAGATCAAGTTGCCCAAGGCCCCATCCAGCCTGGCCTTAAACACCTCCAGGGATGGGGGATCCACAGTACCTCTGGGCAACCTGTTCCAGTGCCTCACCACCCTCTGAGTAAAGAATTTCCTCCTACTGTCTAATTTAAATCTCCCCTCTTTTAGTTTAAAATCATTCCCCCTTGTCCTATCACTATCTGTCTGTGTAAAAAGACACTTTCCATTTATCTTTATAAGCTCCTTTTAGGTACTGGAAGGTGACAATGAAGTCTCCTCAGAGCCTTCTCTTCTGAGAAGCCCCTGATATGAACAGCCCCAGATCTCTCATTCTGTCTTTATAGGAGAGGGGCTCCAGTCCTCTGAGCATCTCCATGGCCCTCCTCTGGACCTGCTTTAACAAGCCAATGTCTCTCTAGAGCTTGGGGCCCAGACCCAGGTGCAATACTCCAGGTATGGTCTTCTTCTGTGAACTGATTAGAGGAGGAGAATCACCTCCCTCGACCTGCTGACCTGTTGATGCAACCCAGGATATGGTTGGCTTTCCAGACTGCAAGAATATATTGCCAGTACATGCTGAGATTTTTACTCACTTTTTATCCCCTAAGTTCTTCTCCACAGGGCTGGTCTCAAGTTCTCCACCCAGTTAATACTCATGTCTGGGATTGCCCTGACCCAGGTGCAGCACTTTGCACTTAGATTTGTTGAACTTCATTAGGTTCACATGGGCCCACTTTTCAGGCTTGACCAGGTCCCTTTGGATGACCTCCCTGCCTTCTGTTGTATTGACTTTACCACTCAGCTTGGTGTCACCTGCAAACTCGATACCACTATCAATGTTATTGATAAAGCTATTAAACAGCACAAGTCCCAAGATGGACCCCTGAGGGATACCACTCATCTCCAGCCTCCACCTGGACACAGAGCCATTGACCACAACTATCTAGGTGGGGCCATCTAGCCAATTCCTTGTCCATCGAATAGTCCACCCTTCAAATCCACGTCTCCAATTTAGAAATAAGTCGTTGTGTGGCAACATGTCAAAAGCCTTACAGAATTCCAGGATGATGACATTGAGTGTTTGTCCCTTGTTAACTGATGCAGTTACTCCATCATAGAAGCCCACCAAATTGGTCAGGGATGATCTGCCCTTGGTGAAGTTGTGCTGGCTGTCTTAGATCATCTCCTTGTCTTGCATGTGCCTTAACTTTTCCTCCATGGGGATCTATTCCATGATCTTGAATTGTGATCCTCACTGTGGCAATTCATCACTAATTCAAACACGAAGCCCCACTTCTGGAACATTGTAACAGTTCAAAGTACAGCAAAAACAGCTGAATAGAAAGAATCACAAACTGTTTTACTATCTGAATATTACTTTGTCCTTATTAACAGGTGTACATGCAGCTCTTATGGGAGTGGAAGAAGCAATCACACATTTCATCTTCTAGAGATTATCAGTAGATTAAATAAATTAAATGTATTGCTACTAACTAGAAATTCTAGGACTGAAGTTAATTGCAGTGCCTAACTGAGAATTTGGCAGTCACTAGTGTTACTCTAATGAAAAAACAGCATGATACCTTTGATGATCACAAGGGTTCAAAAACTCAGTCTTCATTTGAAATCCCAGCATGAGCATGAGACAGATCTTATATAGTCTTGCAGAAAGCAGTAATACAATTCCGCTTAAACAATACCAAGATTTTATGAAGCTTGCTTTGTATCTCCGGAGGTGATATAGTTTTATATATTGTTAAGAATATTCAACCTTAAGAGTGTAGTGGATGTATATGCTCAGTTCATTTAAAAAAACAAACAACAGGTTGGATATGACTTCTTGAGGTCTTCTGCTGTCCTCCTCCAACTCCCCACTCTAGAAGGGCAAACTCATAGTTCACATCTCATATTTTATGACTGCTATTCTAACTTGATTAACAATGAGTAGCAGACTACTGTACTTGAGAATCTATAGTATTCTAAGACTAAGATCTATATTAGGATTATTTGTAATATGAAGTTTCCCCAACTGAGATACACAGAGTAATCTTAAATTGTCTTTTCCTCTCAAAATGTTAATATTGCCATGAATAATTAATAAATTTGTTTTAATGAAATTCACAACGATTTTCTCTCTCTCTCTCTTTTTTTTTTTTTTAATAAAAAAGTGTATTCCTAAGGTGTGAACACAGATAGCTTGTGACCTATTTACCCACCATTTTTGTCATTGCTTCTCTCACATCTCAAGGTTAATTTTTGGTCTGCACTACTTTTTTCCATGAAGATAAAAATGAGAGGAAGGAAGAAATAAGCACTTACATGCATAAGCAACACAGAACTCATTTAAATGAAAAAGAAAAAATACACTTCATATGAGAAAAAAGGGAAAGTAGGCATTTCATTGAAAAGAGAAATTTATCTGCCTAAAAAGGCTGAGAAAGTCAGATTCTGATACGCAGCTGTGTGCAATTTTCTTAAAGAAAAATTCTTATTTTATGACTTTTTCATTAAGTGACCTTTTTAAAAGAGAAAAGCTGTTATTCTCTGATTTGTTGGTAGATAAGAAAGGGAGAAAAAAAAAAACAAATAACATTGATTCACAGGTTTTCATATGTAAACCCTGTGTTTTTTTCTCCTTAGTTTCCATGAATTCAAAGGAATTCACTTCAAAGACTTAATAATGAATTTACCGTGCTTTGTGTTAACATAAGGTACTGAAATCTATAGGAAAGTAATTAGGGTTAAAAATAACACCACAGAAACTTCTCAGAAAGAAGGTTATTATATTCCAAATCTCTAAAAACACTAAAATCAGTCTAATTTTCCCTTACCAGCTAAGTGCCAAAAGTACTCACCCATTTGTATTTGGACTATCTGTGTCACTAAACTGATCATCTTTTAAAAAGGTATTCAGTGTGCCAAGAAAATTTGAAGCAAGATGTGAGATTCAGAAAGGATATTTTTTAAGAATATTTAATCTGCACCAAAATAAGGAATAGAAGCTTCATCCTCCTGAAACATTCTTCAATATGTAGAATTCTTGATCTGAAAAGTCATTGTAATTGAGTATCTAACCACATTTGTTTGCAACCTTGATGACAGAAAACAAAAATAGTTTATCCCAGTAGGATTCCACATGTATTCTAACTCTTTGGGAAATCATACCAATCTCTAAATGTGTAATAGGGCTTACCCTACTTTCTATGCCTTAAATTGTCTTGCTCTGTAGCAAGGACAGGACAAACCCAATCTTCAGTCATGTTGAGTAGCTGCTTCCTAAAATGTTGTGAACTTTCAGCCAAATGTTCTTGGTTACTACTCATTTTAATTTTCTCTTCCTTCTATCTCCCTCTCCCTAGGTATTTAGAAACATTCTAGGGAAATGACCAGCAGGCACCTTTGCTTCCTTTTTCATGTCTCTTTCAAAATAAAAATAAAATCTGGTATTCAAAACAAAAATCACAGAATCATCCAGGCTGGAAGAGACCTCCAAGATCACCCAGTCCAACCTCTGACCTAACACTACCAAAATCAACTCTGTCCTCTGTCAAGCTTCCCATACCTGAAAGCTACTTAGCCTCTCAAAAAGCCCTCAGACTCTTACTCCTTCCTTGCTCTTATCTCTGTCCTGCCTGCAGGTTCTTTAAAAACAAAGAAAGCAGTGGTGCCAGCAATGGTGCAAGCTGCTGCCCTCCTGAACAAGCACCAACTTGTTGAGCAGCAACAAAAACACAATCAACCTGTTCCAATGAGAAATGTATCTCTTTAGAGTTATCTGTATTTTATATTTGTATAATCAATAGAAATTGTGTGGGAAATGGTCAAGCCCTGTAACTTTTTTTTTTTTTTACAACATTCTACAAGTTTTTATACTTTTAGAGCTAAATGTATTTCTATACAACACTGTATTTCTGCTGCACGGTGTACTCCAGCTGCTTTTAAACTAGTTTTTCAGCATGGTAAATGTCCATAAACTGCTGATAACAGATAGCAGCCTGAGAGCAGTACATAGTACTGACGCTTCCTTTTAAAAAATTCTTTCTGCTTTTCTATGAGTAGAATCATAGAATGGCTTGGGTTGGTGTGGCGCAATGACCACACAGACACCAGGGTTCTTTTAGGATCAGTAACTGCTGCTACTTTATTGATGACATAACTTCATTATATATCTCTTATCGAGGACAGGCTCCCTCCTTATACCATTCCCCCACAGCAGTACTTTCCCACTAACTATTCATTGGCTAACAACTTTGCCCGGCAACCGCAAACACCCAGCAACCCCCATGCCCCAACAGCTGGAGAACAAGCTACCCGAGAAGGCAAGACATCTCCTGAATCACCCTTCTTTTTTCCCTCTGAACTCTTTACATTCCTGATGGCCTCATCGTTAAGAGTCTGATGTTATCACCAACCATGGGGCTTGTCGACCCCCATGGCCACACTCCCACAGGCTGGAACGGACCTTAAAGATCTAGTTCCAACTCCCCTGCCATGGGCAGGGACATCTCTAGGTCTGGCCCCATTCAACCTGATCTTGAATACCTCCAGGGAGAGGGCATCCACAACTTCTCTGGGCAACCTGTTCCAGTGCCTCACCACTTCACAGTGAAGAACTTCTTCCTGATTTCTAATCTAATCTAATCTTTTATAAAATGCATATTGGCATTTGGATTGCTTTGAAACCTACCGAGTGCAGGGAAAACTGGTTACTCTACGTGATCCTAATTTAGAGGAATTTTAAACAAAGATTACACTCTGTAGAAAGATAAAGATGGTGATAAACAGCAAATCCCAGTATTTCAATAGTCCCTACCCATTTTTTGTCTAAAAGTACAATTTATATTGCTCACCAACTAATCAGACACTTTGCTTTTGGAAGCTAGTGTTGGCTATATTGGCTACTGCCACTTCGGAAAAACAGTCCATAAAATAATGTTAATGGAAGATTAAATGTCTAGAATATGAAGTGACAGTCATATATCGAAGACAGTCAACAGATCCGTAATTTAGTGCATGAGTACAATAGGTGTTGTGAGCCTACACAGGAGATCCATCCTTTTTGAGATGTGCCTGACTGTTTTGTTCCATGGACACATACCAAATACTTCAGATTTACTGTACCTGCCCAGGCAAATGGTATACTATGCCTTGCCATCCATTCACAAAATAATGTTTCCATTCAGGAAATCAAAAAATTGACCTGAATAAAGGATTTAGTGCCTGAAAGATGGTTTATTTTACTCTACTAATTTCTAAATTTAAATAAATATCTACACACATATTTTTTTCTCTACCTGTGTTTAGGCTTTTGTGGCAAGGACCTTTACCAGTATGTTGCAGACCTTTATCAGTATGTTGCAGAGTCAGCATTAACCTGTAGGAAAATGTCATTCAAGAATCAAAGCTAAATTGACCTCTTCTTGAGCACTAGGAATTTATTCAGTTATATATAATTATTTATAACTTACATTTGTCAGTTATAACATTTATATGAAATACCCTGCAAATTAAGCAATTTTGGATAATGGAAGAGACGGAGGAGGAATAATGGAGCATTGCTTCTTAACAATTGACTGTGGCAGACCTTTTAGGGAGATAAAGTTTGGAATCCCTACTCATCATTCTGCATAACAGAGATCCGAGGCACTGGAACAGGTTGCCAAGAGAAGTTGTGGATGCCCCACCTCTGGAGGTATTCAAGGCCAGGCTGGATGGGGCCTTGGCCACCCTGATCTAGTGAGTGGCATCCCCCCTGTGGCAGGGGGGTTGGGGATGAGATGATCTTTAAGGCTCCTTCCAACCCGAGCTATTCTATGATTCTATTGAATTTGAACCCAAGTGTGTATTTTCTTAATGTCTGCCCTGACACCCAACCATTCTCCATTCTCTTCCATAAAACACTGGGACAATCCTGATTAGTTCAAATTTGATTAAAAACAATTTTTTGAAGTTCTTTTTTAGTTTCTTGTAAACAGAATACATTTTGATCATCCCTACTGTTACTCACTTCATTTTTAATTTACAAAGGAAACAGATCTTTAAGGGATTTAAGTTATTTACGGTGGTACAAATATGGGTATGGAATGTGGGGGCAACCTAGCAAAGTTTGAGTGGGTAATGTCATAGCTCTGAAGGAACAGCTTCATTTTTACATATTTATTTATTTATTTTACATATTATATATTATAATATTTTACAACTACATTGGGAAATCTTGGATATGTTAAAAACAAACAAACATCAATTCCTCCTCCATATCAAACAGGCCAACTAGAAACTTACAGCTCATGTCTGATTCTAAAATTATGGTCCCATCACAGTGGTTTAAGGTGACAGAACTAATTATAACTCATGAAAAGTATACCACAAGAACAAAACATGTAATTGTAAATTAAACATCAAAAATGTTTCCTCTTTTAATTGCAAAAGTCAGTGCATCAGACCAACAGGTGGGACTCACAACACAGAAGAGAGTACTTCTAAAGTAGGTGGTTTTTTTACAATGATACAGTAAATACACATTACCTAAGTGACTGTAAAATGCTAGGAATGTTGAAGCTTAGGAAATTTATGAAAACACAAAGGAATAGAATAGAATAGAATAGAATAGAATAGAATAGAATAGAATAGAATAGAATAGAATAGAATAGAATAGAATAGAATAGAATAGAATAGAATAGAATAGAACAGAATAGAACAGAACAGAACAGAATAGAATAGAATAGAATAGAATAGAATAGAATAGAATAGAATAGAATAGAATAGAATAGAATAGAATAGAATAGAATAGAATAGAATAGAATAGAATAGAATAGAATAGAATAGAATAGAATAGAATAGAATAGAATAGAATAGAATAGAATAGAATAGAATAGAATAGAAAAAAGAAAGTTGGAAGGGACCTACAAAGATTATTGAGTCCAACCGCCTGACCATTTCAGGACTAAACAAAAGTTTAAGCATATTATTAAGGGTATTACCAAATGCCTCGTGAACACAAGCATAGGGCATCAATCACCTCTCTAGGAAGCCAGTTCCATTACTGGTTCTCATGGCTTTAAAACAAACAAAGAAAAAAAAAAGTAAAGTAAAGCAGAGGGCATGGTAGGAATTCTAAGATGTCCAACAGCAGCTAAATATATTCAGAAAATCCATCTCAGCCATTATGGCTTCAATGTATGAAAGAAAGATTTGTGTAGTGACCAACTCATGTCTACAGTCTAGGCAGATCTGGGAACAAGCCCCTTAGTTTCCTAGCTAAGGCTGTACTGTACGTAAAGTGCAGTGCAACCAGATGTTAAAAACTGCCTCTAACAAAATTCTGCCACAACTCTCCTTGTCCCAGGATCTGTTCCATCTGCATGCTCTTCAGTCATTATTTCTCTTCCCACCTCTTTCTGTAAGGAAAGCAGGATGAATAATTGTAATTTTCCTCTCACTTTGTTGCCAAATGATTTTAAATCAGAAAAAAAAAATCTAAATACTATACATACTCTCTTTTATTTTTCTTCTGACATGCTACCTCCAAATGAAGAGTAAAGATTTAAAATTAGATATATATATATATATGTATTATACTTTCCACTATAGTAGGGCAGGAAACATAATTACACAGATATATTTCCATATTTAATTTTAGATGAAAGCAAATATGAGAATATAATGAAGTTTTCAGGAAAAAAAAATCATGCCTCAACACCCCCTTTCTTGGTTTGATACATTGCTTTGCCACTCAGGAAAGGGTAGACTTCTGGTTCTACCTCTCCTCTTGTGTCTCCGACCAGGCCAACAAAACCCACTGCTGCTTATATACTTGTCTCGGTTATTTTTTTTCCTGGTGTCTCTGAATGGCCAGCTGATCACAATATTTCTGTGCACTGCCCAGGACCCTGGGTGATTTCTTCAGTGGAGCTAATCCATATTTACACTACTGCAAGGGTAGGACTTCCTTCTCAGCTTAACTCTTTCCTCCGTTTTTCTCCCAGTTCTCCCCAATGCTCCTTCCATCTATAAACATGTCCTCCCACATTAAGAAGTGCTTTCTACTTCATCCCCTGTCCCAGGCATTTGGCACCCTCCTGGGGATAGAGACAGGTTGAGGCTGGGCTGGGATATGGGCACACGTATGGGCCTGGTTTGGTTTGTGCCCACGGCTGCGGGCAGGGCAAGGCTGCGAGGAGGTTCAGACTGATCCTGCTGGGGCCAGGCTGGAGGAGGGGCTGACAGCCCTGGGGGCTGAAACAGGGTCCTGGGCCCTGGCAAATATGGGGGAGCCTGAGAGGACAAGGCAGGGACAGTCAGGGCTGACAGTGCCCTCAGGAAAAATGTACTGCAAGATCCTGATAAAGAACCAACTAATTTATGGATTTAAAAAAAAAAAAAAAATTAAGAAAGGGATAAACCACAAAGAATGCAACATCTAAGCACAATGGATGTACTCCTCAGCAACTAAAGCAGCTGATTCTCAGAAACACGCTGCCTGGCCCTTTCTGCTAAATTTAAGATATGCAGTCACAACTATCATGCCTTGTCTTTTCCTTTCTGCCAATACAAGACAACATATTTTATGAATTCAGCATAATTTAGAAAATGCACTCCAACAACTGATACACAACCTTCAGTAGACTACAAAATGATTTGATATTTTGAATTACTCCCATTCTTTCCCTACTACAGAAGTTTCAATCAGAAGTTCACTGAAACAAACCCAATTTAATACAAAAGGTTTGTGGAGACAGTGTTCTTTGTTTTCTTAATACCACAATACATCAGTGCAGTGAAAGAAAGGACAGAGAAAGTCATGTATGAAAACACAGCACCATGAAACAAGTGAATATTTCACGAGGCAAAGTGATACGGGGAGGAGGAATGAAAAATGAGTTACTAATAAGTGTTACTCAGACGCACCACGACCTGCAATTGGCCTGATAAGAAGGTAGAATTTGGTTTCAGTATTCGTTAGAGAAGAGAAACAAGGTGAAAACCATGTTTTTCTAATGCATTCCTCTGTCCTACGTGTTCATATGTGAAGCAGCTGTCTTCCATCATACTCTCCTGGCAATGCAAAAGAGCAATCATGCTGCTGTATTCTGCACTTGATAACATATTTGACTCCTAGCAAGAATAGAGTAGACAAGATGCTAAGCTTTTTCCCCAAAACAGTACTAGCCACTAGCATCTTTGTCACAAAATCTTTTAATTCAGTACACTATAGTTCCAAATATCCTTAGGAAATCACTTCCAAACATCTAAAAGTGCATTACAGAATCACTGTAGTAAAAGAAACTTTATGGTCCC
The DNA here is from genome assembly GCF_964034855.1 of Anser brachyrhynchus. Lineage (NCBI taxonomy): Eukaryota > Metazoa > Chordata > Aves > Anseriformes > Anatidae > Anser > Anser brachyrhynchus. The sequence continues at coordinate 143,610,707 of NC_137695.1, read as the reverse complement.
AGAAAGATTAGTAATCTTGTTCTATTTCATATTTTATCAACTTCGCCTGGGACTTTTTGGATGTTGAGAAGAAAAAAATAATAATAGTAATAATAATAGTGAGAGAGCAGTTATAACCTTAAGCTACGGAAAAGAAATGAGATAAACAAACAAAACAATATAAATAAAAGTAGAATTCTTTCTAAGAACATTATTTCCTCAGTGAAGAGAAATTTAATAAACTATAATATTACCCTACTTTTGATCAAGGGATATTGTCCCTCTCTAAAGTAAAGAGGCATATTAGATAAGATCCTCTCTCCAGTTCCCTTACCACTTGTAGTCTAACCTGAGCAGGCAGCTCAGCACCACACAGCCACTTGTTCACTCTCTCCAGGTGGGATGGGGGAGAGAACTGGAAAGGTAAAAGTGAGAGAACTCATGGGTTTAGATAAAGACAATTAACTAAGTAAAGCAAAAGCCACATGCATAAACAAAGCAAAACATGGAATTCATACATACTTCCCATCAGCAGGTAGGTGTTCAGCCACTCCCAGGAAAGCAGGGTGCATCATACATAATGTTTTTTTGGGAAGACAAACACCATCACTCTGAACATCCCCCACTTCTTCCTTCTTCACCCCAGCTTTTATTGCTGAGCATGATGCCACATGGTATCGGACATGCCTTTGGTTAGTCTTGGTCAGCTGTCCTGGCTGTGCCCCCTCCCAGCTCCTGGTGCACCCCAGCCTCCTCACTGGCTGGGCAGCACAAGAAGTAGAAAAACCCCTGGCTCTGTGTGAGCACTGCTTTGCAACAGCTAAATCATCAGTGTGTTATCACCACTATTTTCATCAAAAATCCAAAACACAGAATCATACAAGCCTCTATAAAGAAAATCAACTCTATCCCAGCCAAAACTATGACACCACTTCAGGACGAAAAGAGGAAAATAATCTCACTTAACTAACACTTTAATTTACAATTTAAACACAAATCATTTGCTTTATTTGTTGAAAAGGAAGGATAACATGAACAGATAGGAACATCACCAGAAACTTATCCTTAACACACACCATAACTCATTACTTTGAATGCATTTACTTTTAGAATTTAAAGTGCAAGTTAAAGAAAATCAAATATGGTTGCTTACAACTTGCAAAGACCCCACTTCCATCTTTCTGGTAAGGTGTACCAAGGAAGTGCAAGCCTTAAGACACTAAGCATGGCAGACTGGCTCAGTTTCTTCTTGATTAATTACTGAAACAGAGCTCAGATTTTATTGAATAGCTGATTATATGTAAAAGTCTAGAAAATGTTAAAATACGTGGAGTTGTTTGTTGGTGGTGGTTTTGTTTGTTTGTTTTTAATTAATCAGTGAAACAACAAAATACAAAGCATTTATTCTTCCCAGAATTGCAAGTTTTGTAACAAAACATTTACTATGAAGAAAGTTCTGGAGATAAAGCACTTTTTTTTTTTCTTTTAAACATAGCACTATTGTTTTTCCCAGGTGATGTCCTTTCTTCAAAATCAGTGAAAATCATGGGCTTCTGTATGTTGTAGCCTCTTTGGGGGAAAGAAATGAATTGAACTTTAACTGTGACCACATGACATGTCATGTTTACTAGACTGGAAACTTTTGTGAGATCTTCAAATATCTTGATAATGCAAATATTCTGGTTTTGATCAGGCAAGAAAAGCTTCAGAGCAACCTTTACTGTAGTAAAGAATGTGCTAACCAACATTCATAGGGTGAGTTAATATCTTCTTCTCAGCCAATAAATAGAACTAGAAAAATATGGTAGTTTGAACACATGCAGCATTTCAGACTGAAAAAGAAACAGCAACTTTCAGACTTTAAAAACACTATTATGGTTGGATAGAATTTCAATAACACCAGATACGACAAACGATCTCAGAAGTCCCCTATCCCTTGAAATAACAGATCTTAAAAGAAAATCTTAAGAATCATTAATCTTTTTCAATTTTTGCACTTTAGAATAAGACCAGAGAGTCATTAGAATTAGACCATTTTACAGATATATTCTGTGAGATTAAGAATTCTCAGGGAGAGAGTGTCAACATATAATTTCAATACTAAAAATTATATATGAGGCAAATAGTGTCTTGCAGACTGAAAGCTCCCTTGGCTTTGTGCTAAAGAAAAATTGCTACATGAGGATGCAATGATTTTTTTTCCAAGTCACATTCTACCTTGTAGCTGGATCCATATTCTGATGCGGTAGTCCTGAAAGCATTTATTTCTGCAGAGGGAGAAAGATGTGTATAAGAAATCTTTCTATGGGCAACATTATATTTTATTTATTTTATTTTTTTACACAAAGAACAAAGACTAGAATTCAATTCTGGAAGCTAAATGATTAGAAGATGATGAGGAATACTCTATCATGAATGCAGTTCTAGCCTCAGTATCTGGAATTCTACCACAATGCACAGTAACTATAAGAAAAGCGCAGTTCTGTTACAAAACAGTAACTATTCATATACATTTTAAATCTGGGCACATCTGGAATTTTCATATTGAAATGAATGGAGAAATATTTTTAAGGATGTTGTGATATATCAGTTATTTTCAAACATACTTTTATACTGAGAAAAGTACGTAGGTGAAAAAATGAATGTTTCCCTAGATATGAAGGGTAAATATCCTGAAGATTTCTGTACCTACAATGAGAATTAGGTTAAGGAAGTACTTTTTTTTTTTTTTTGGGGGGGGGGAGGGGGAGAATTACATAATAATTACATAATAATATTAGGTTAAGAATTCTACTCAAGAGACATTTATATTACCAATATGATGAGAATCTTCAATGAAAGAAGCTCTGTTTGGAAAACTGTATCACATCCCTGCATTTCTACACAGACTGCCCTGGAGTGCATCCTTTATCATTGTAATGGTGAAACCTCAGCCCTAGAGGTACATACACATCCCTGTGATCGCGTCAGTTTTGCTTAGGAGGTAGTTCTGCCAAGTCTTGTTGCCCTTTACCTGATGTACAGTTCACAGTTTCTCTTATGTACCTCCAATGATAGCAAAGTTTAAATTCCCTTGGGGAGTTTCTCCTTTATGCATATGGACATGTAATTATAACACTGATTAATCACTGATATTGTAAACAATTTCTATCAGAAGCGTGCATTAAAAAATTATATGAAATATTTTCAACTTCACAGCTGAACATTAATTATTATAATAGATTTTGAGACCTCTGTAGGTCATTTGGAGAAAAGTTATTAAATTTTTCCTAGCTTATCTCGATGTTATCAAAAGAATGACATTAATTATTAACGAGATTTATTAAATAAATTTAAAAAAATGTGAAGAAGTACAGGTAATGATTAGTATTGCTGCTCAGATGGCAGCACTAAAGTACTGGACTGAAATTTGATACAAAAAAAAATTACAGTGCCAGGTCCACATGGCTTCACTCTCATACATGCCAGGACACAACATACTTGTAGAGCAGTGGAATAGTGTATCAATACCAGCAGACAGAGACTACTTTTCTTCCTGAATCAAGTGTCCTCTGTCTTACAAATTAAGCAAATGATGCATCTGCATCTGGCTTAACTGCTGAGCCTGACTGAAGAACTTAAAAGAAGTCCAAAGGCAAATTTCCAAAGGCAAATTTCTGAAGGCAAAATATACCTCAGAGTACTTTCAAGACCGAGCAAAGGAAATTTGTTAGATCTCTACTGAAATTGCTATCTGAAGACAAAGTGTAGTCAGACCTTATAGGCATAAAATCACAATAGGCAGCTAATGTGTAAGAAATATTTTAGAAGCCAATACAAAGGGCACAGCTTTCTGTAATCAATCAAAAATATTTGTACCAAAGCTTCAAGCATGAGTCCCAAACTTAGCAGACTGGTGAGGTTCCAGAACAGTGACAATTGTGAGGGCTGCAATACATTTTATAATGATACTGGGGTTGTTGTACTACTGAAGCAGGTGATCATGCATCACACCAAATATTAGGAAAAATGTCTTTACCATAAGCGTGGTCAAACACTGAAACAGGCTTCCCAGAAAGGTGTTCAAGAGGCATTTGGATGCCTTTAATAATATGCTTTAACTTTTGATTAACCCTGAAATGGTCAGGCAGTAGGACTAGATGATCTCTGAAGGTCCCTTCCAAATTAACTATTCTAGCTCTAACACACAGTAAGTTATTTATAGTTATATAGGCCTTTTCTCACACCGGTGGCATCCACATAATGTAAAACATCCACATTCCACTAATAAGTATTCCTGAAATTTCTTCTGTACAGGTTTAAGTAATGACTGAGCATATTCTTCATTTTTACTACTTATATCTATTCTAAATAATAAGTGGATCATAATAGGGCAATTAAAAATGTTGCTTGCATATTATCAGCATTCAGGTGTAGTGCACTACATGTCATTTGCTTTACTCATCTAAGGTTGTTAAAAAAAACACAACAGATTGGAAACCTGGAGAATTCTGAAAAATACTGTTATTTAGAGAAGCCAACCTTCTCATCTACAGAGGAATATATCAGATTCAAGAGTATTTATCCTGTCTCACTGGAGATTTCAGTCTTAATCAGAACATTTGAACTCTGTCCTTTCCATTTCTAGTGAAAGCTTTCAACTAAATAAATAAATAAAGAGAGTACTTTACTACTTTACCAGGGGAATATGGTTTCAACACAAGGGTCTAACAGAAAGACTTTAATACAAGAAAAAAAAAAAAAGAAAAAAAAAAAAGGCCAACTAACATATGTTTCATAAATAGAAATCAATTCTAACAAAGGATCAGCAAAACAGCTTCACGCAGATGGAAAAGAGGTGTCAAATGAGTGGCAATAATACTGGAGACACTGTTTGGAGACTGATTTTCTAAATTTCAGAATTAAGAATATGTGGCTAAATTTCGTATTTTGCTTTCAAAAACTGGTGACCGGATATATAAATGAAATCTGAGTTTGATATTCTTTAATAAATAAAAAATGATTATTTATTCTATATATATGACCAATGGAGATAAGGAAAAAATATACAACACAGTGAACAAAGGAATAGTAGGAGGAGAGTGCACACTTTAGTTCTTAATTCACAAAATTAAATATCCAAAAGTCAGGAAATGTACATTTTAAAACCAAATGTGCTGGCCTCTTTCTGCTTCATTGTGAAATCTTTTTAGTCTGGGCTTCAGCCCCTATGAAATAAAACACAAAAATGTAGCTATTTGTATATTATATATTGAGGCTTAGACTGAATATATGCATATTTTTTTTTTCAATATGAAGGCAGACAAGCACTGCAAGAGAAGTTGTGCAGTCTCCATCTTTGGAGGTTTTCAAGACATGACTGAATAAAACCCTGAGTAATCTGAACTGATCTCACAGTATACCTTGCTTTGAGTAGGACACTGGACACAAAACAACCTGGGGTAACTTTCAGCCAGAACTATTCTATGAACCTGTGATACTAAAATTTCCTGAAACAAGTATCTAGAATCTTTTGGGGCGCATTAAACACAGCATAGCCAACTGGTCAAAAGAGGTGATTCTTCCAATGTATTTAACACTGGTGCAGCCTTTTTTTTTTTTATAAGATGTCAGAAAAGACATTTGTCAAATATTTGTATAAAAGCCTAGTAAAAAATCAGGACCATAAGTAAAAATAAATAAGCAAACACAGAAGGAGGAAAGGAGACTGAGCACTTAATCACTATTTCTAAAGTCATGGTATATCTTGACATTTATGTTAGGAAATCAGTTACTTTGATATATATTCGTAAAAATAAGTTTAGAACCTGCTACAACAAATTGGTCCCCATTGGAAAGCGAAGAAAAAGCACTTTGTTAAAAAGCACATGCATAAATGCATGAAAAGAAGTGTTTGATAAAGAAGATTATGTGTTAAGTTTACTTAACATAATGCATAGTGCATGTTCAAGTGAGTATTCCATCACTTTCTCTAAACTTCAAACTCCCATGGATTTAGAAAGTAATTCAGTATTCACTTTGCTTAGCACATACTAATCTCAAACAAACAATGCAGATTTCCAAAGGACATTGTGAATGTGCACTTGACAATGGAGAAGGAAAAAAAATTAAGCAAGAAGGAAGGGAAGGGAAGGGAAGGGAAGGGAAGGGAAGGGAAGGGAAGGGAAGGGAAGGGAAGGGAAGGGAAGGGAAGGGAAGGGAAGGGAAGGGAAGGGAAGGGAAGGGAAGGGAAGGGAAGGGAAGGGAAGGGAAGGGAAGGGAAGGGAAGGGAAGGGAAGGGAAGGGAAGGGAAGGGAAGGGAAGGGAAGGGAAGGGAAGGGAAGGGAAGGGAAGGGAAGGGAAGGGAAGGGAAGGGAAGGGAAGGGAAGGGAAGGGAAGGGAAGGGAAGGGAAGGGAAGGGAAGGGAAGGGAAGGGAAGGGAAGGGAAGGGAAGGGAAGGGAAGGGAAGGGAAGGGAAGGGAAGGGAAGGGAAGGGAAGGGAAGGGAAGGGAAGGGAAGGAAGGAGAAAAAGTCTTTCATTCTCACTTTCAGAGAATCATAAAGGTTGGAAAAGACCTCCAAGATCATCTGGTCCAACCATCCCCCTACTACCAATGTCACCCACCAAACCATGTCCCTAAGCACCACGTCCAACCTTTCCTTGAACACCCCCAAGGACGGTGACTCCACCACCTCCCTGGGCAACCCGCCCCAATGCCTGACTGCTCTTTCTGAGAAGAAATTTCTCCTAATTTCCAACCTGAGCCTCCCTTGCTGCAACTTGAGACCATTCCCTCTAATCCTATCACTAGTTATCTGTGAAAAGAGGCCGACCCCCAGCTCCCTACAACTTCCTTTCAGGTAGCTGTAGAGAGCAATAAGGTCTCCCATAAGCCTCCTCTTCTCCAGACTAAACAACCCCAGCTCCCTCAGCCGCTCCTCACAGGACTTGTGTTCCAGGCCCTTCACTGGCTTCGTAGCCCTTGTCTGGACACATTCCAGGGCCTCAATGTCCTTCTTGTACTGAGGGGCCCAAAGCTGAACACAGAACTCGAGGTTCAGCCTCACCAGAGCTGAGTACAGGGGGACGATCACCTTCCTGGTCCTGCTGGCTACACTATTTCTGATACAAGCCAGGATGCCGTTGGCCTTCTTGGCCACCTAGGCAAACTGCTGGCTCATGTTCAGGCAAGCATCAGTCAGCACCCCCTGATCTTTTTCTCTGCACAGCTTTCCACCCACTCTCCCCCAGGCCTGTAGCATTGCATAGGGTTGTTGTGGCCAAAGTACAGGACCCAGCACATAGCCATGTTGAACCTCATCCCATTGGCCTCTGCCCATCCACCCAGCCTATCCAGGTCCCTCTGCAGGGCCTTCCTACCCTCCGGCAGATCAACGCTTCCCCCCATCTTGGTGTCATCTGCAGATTTACTGGGAGTGCACTCAATCCCCTCATCCAAATCATCAATAATGATATTAAAGAAGATGGGCCCCAACACTGACCCCTGGGGAACACCACTCGTTTCCCCAACCTAACCACATATTTTTTAAGATATCTAAGAATCCATTAAAGAGTTTGGTTATTTTTAACTTCCACATACTGATAAATAACTATTTTCTATTTTATTTTAAGGCTGTTGTTGTTTTCAATTAAATTAAATCTCAGTAGGTTTCCTCTAACCTAGCAATAGCTGTTTTAGGTGAAAGAATGTTAGATTTGGAAATTAGGAGTGTCTATAGGACACTTAATAGATTAAGTATTATATGAGCCACAAATATTTATAACAGAATGGAAGCTATTTGCATTTTAAAATTATTTCATAAATTTTGACCAAAAGAAAGGTTTCCTATTGATCTTATACTAAGACAATGCAAGACTACCTGATATTCTGATATACTCATTAATTGCTTAATTTCTGCAGTACAAGAAGATACGTACAAGAAGATGTTAATATCACAGAACAGCACTAGCAGAAAAAGACTCAAAGTCCCTCAATCAACTTAAAGGACTTGTGAATAAGTGAGAAGATAAAGGAGAAAACAGGTTGTGACTTTTAGTTTCTCAATTTTAGGTTTAGCTCCGCATCTTCAAATGTGCAATGTGAAGTAGAACAACATCATAGATGCTGCAGTTGTGCTTTTTCAATGCAGACCCTTAATGCATAACTGATTTCACACCGATTATGACACGTGTGTAGACATCTAGTAATACATATTTGAAAACTTATTTTAAAATTAGTAGTTGCCTCTAAGTCTGAATGGATCTTTTTCAGTGAGTGAGTCACTGATCACTGAAAAAATGCAATTTTAAACCAAATTTGATTTGAGCTGATGAGCAATTTTCACTGAAATGAAAATGGGAGAATTTAAAAAAATACTCAACATTGTTTTTTCTGATATGTACAGAACTTTTTGCTGTTGGTCATAAGGAAGAATTAAATTTATAGAATCTAGGAAGAGATGATCATCATAACAGGGAACAGAATGCATTTTTACTTTGGTTTCGTCCCCAGATATAAATATCCCTTTCTGAAGGGATGATTATTTATCTAACCTGTGCAATGTAGAAACATTGGGAGCTAGTCTCTGCCATTGCTCATAACCAGCAGGTACAAGAGTTCCCTCAGTGTACAGGTACCATAATTTCTTACCCTTTCAGCAAACAAGAAGTCTTAAAATAGGTTTCACTTACCTGACAACATTAACTCTTTCTCATACATGTTGAATCGGTAACCTTCCATCCAGTCTCTTTTGCAAATTGGAGGTGATCCTCTAGACCTCATTTTCCTTTTAGTCTGTATTTCAATGAAAAAAAATGAATAATTACCATGAAAAGTAATACAAAATAATTGGGAGTAATTTTGAGTTTCCCTGGTCTTTTATGTTTATGAGTCAAACAAAAAATTATAATTGTTATTATTATTATTTTTTATCTTTACCAATCTCTGCTTATAATGCATTGTCTTATGTGTTGTCTGTTTCTACACAACTGCAGGCTATTGCACCAAGAGATGAGTCTGTAACAATTTTTTGTTCAGATGTCAAATACAATTTACATTTTCAGTGACAACATTTTGATATCTCTGAACTGAAACATTTCATTTCTTGTAGTAGAAGTGATATACTTAGCTTTGACATGACATGAAAAACTGCCACCCTGAGCCAGCATCTCAGCAGACCACTATATAGTATATCTGAAACTTTAAGCTCTTCTTAGGCCGGGAATAAGTTCCTAATTGCTGCCGATTGTCCCCTGTGAAGGACTGAAGTAATGGGTTCACAGGGGTATAATGTGACCAAAAAACAAGCCTTAGACAGGAACGATAAGGTGAAACTCCTCAGCTTTAATTCTTATTCTTAATTATTAATTGAATGAAAATTTACAGATAGGAAGTTGGGAGTTTGGTTAACAGTTTTGTTATTTAATGCATTCACTTGCAACTACAATGCACTATAATGCAACTACAACAATAAAATCATGTTTTCCTTCTGAGGTTCAGAAAATTCCTCTTAAAGAAGTCTGGAATCAAAATATGCAAATATCCCATAAAACTGAAAAAAAAAAAAAAAAAAAAAGGAAAAAAAATCTAGCAAAATAGGTGTGCTTTTTGTTTGTTTTTATTTTTTTTATTATATATAATGAAAATCTGATTCTATCACTTAGGCTTTACTTTACCTATGCCAGAACAGCTCTGTTCCCAAGGGAAAAGGCACTAGCCACGACATCTTGTAACAAGAAATACTCAACTCACAATCATATAATGTGGTTAAGACTTTTTCTCAAACCAAAACGCCATTTGGCCATAAAATAACTTTTTAGCTACCCTAGAGAAAAATTTCTCCTGAGATAAGCAAGATAGCTGAAGATTACTTAGTAAACCAGAGTGCAAACAGTGTAGTAGGAAATTTTTAAGACTTGCACCTTGCTACATTATAGGTTATAGTGATTATAAGTTGCCATCATTCAAGCAGTTCCCAAACACAACAGAGCAGTTTGAGTTAGGAGAGTAAGGATTTTGAAAGCTTTTAAGCTTAATACCTTTACAGGCTCAATAGCATCTAACATAGTTATAGTCCACAACTCTACAAAAAAGTTTCTATCACAAACCAGTTATCCCACAGAGGTAATAAAATGGTCTCCACTAGAAGCTGCCCTTTAGGCAAAGGGATGAAGAAATGCATCATCCTTTCAGCACACTCTGTTCTCTCTCTTCTATTACTTGATGATCAATAGTATACCTCAACACTAACTATGGAAAGTAAGATTTCTTGTGCACTGCAGGAACTGCATACTGATGATCTTCACTAAAGTCAGTAAATAAAAAAGAGCTGCACACAAATTAATAAATATTTTGGCTCTACTACAGAGATGTGTGAAGACGTCCTATAGAAAAGCACAGCATTAAGGTTTTCCAGTGAACACTCTTAGATTGGCTACTCTTCTCAGGGCTTCAGCTAGTGAAGGAGTTCCCATTAGATGTTTACTGATGTTCACTGATCCTTGTAAGCCTTGATATATAATACTGTACTGCATTCATTTTTTAACACCTAACACTAATCCAGAATATTAATAACTGTTCTTGGCACACAGTTCCAGGTGTTCTTGATTAATTCAGTCTAAGGTCTCTGTCCTCTTTTTTTCCATTACTAATTAGTGGGCAAGGCAAAACTTTGCACTCTCCAAGTATGCTCTCCCAGCTATAAAATACACTGACAACTAGCTTTATGTTGCTAATGCACTTTGGAGAATCAATCATTGAATATCAGATAAAACATTTTAACTGTCCTAATTACAAGTTATTTTTACTTTCGAGTGTCTGATGTAATATTGGTCAGTCATTAACAGCAGCATTTATACATTTTCACATCTTATATTATAATTTTTGCTTTTGCTGTGTGCTGTAGTAGTCTTGACAGAATCTCAAAAATTTTGATAGCAAAACAGACATTTTAATAGACATACTGGGCAAGCTTGAATAAATAAGTTAAGTTTCCAAGCAAGAATCAGGTGAATTGAGGTCCTTAAGCTAATTGCTTCAATATCAAAAGTTCCTGTTTAGCTGCTTTGTATAATACAGGATGTATCTAAGTAGATGCGGCTTAAAGTTATTGCTCCCTGGAGTTTTAACTCTGCTGACTAGGAAATACTCCAGCCTGAGCAGCCTGGTGATTATTTCCTTTCTAAGCTTCACTGGATCCAGAGGAACCCAGGCATTCCTCAGAACATGCTCAAAATGCCCATGCACTCACAAATAAATGTAGAAAATTTAAACCTCTCGTAAATAAACTTATGACCATTGTTCTGAAATAACTAGATGGTGAGCAACTGCTGTTCATCTCTCTGAAGTGGTAACCTAGTGATTAGAAGACTTTCCTACAAAACACGATGTTTTCCAAACCCCCCAATACCTGTATTTCCTAAACACACATATTCCAAATAACTGGTAGTGAGGCAAAAATGTAAGGGAAAACCACCCTTCAAGTCTTGATTCCCTTGTGAAGCCAATATGGAAGGAAGGAGAGAGAGGGAAAAAAAGAGAAACCACTTTCCTGCGCTATTTCTGCATTTCATTCAGCTATATATCTAATATAAACAGAAAATCAATCCTATAAGCTGTAGCCAATGAGGGTCTGAAACATGCAAATAATGTCTGTTGGTTCTACAAACTTCTTTACGTGCTTTCTCCTTTTACCCTGTAAAGCTTGCATTCTTTTCTGCACAAGTCAGCCACAACAGCAGACTGCAGTCCCAGCATAGTTTAAAGCCTTTGAGACTGGGGCTTGAATCTTCTTGGCAATATATGTGGATTTTAATTCCCTTATGCTGAATAAAGCTCTTCTCCCTGCAGAGGCATCACGCTACTAGGCTGCTGTGTAAAAAGTATCACCTTTATTGCCTGTGTTAGAAGAAAAAATTCCTGCCTTGAAATACACATCTCAGATGAGTCTTCTTGGGTCCAAATGTCAAATATATAGAGCCCTGCAGCACACAGCCATGCTCTTGAGAGAGTTGGTGTTTCTGCACAGTATGGCATACGACAATTGTTTCTGAGATTTTTAAAACACAAAAGAAATGTACTGTCTCCTCCCAAAAATATGTTATCTTACTGACAAAAGCAAACGTTATTGTGTGTTAACAACAGATAAGAAATCCAATAGAGGAGAGGAAAGCATGACATTTTTTATATCCTTTTATTTTTATATAAAGTAATACTACAGTAATATTTCATGTAGTCAGTGTAGAGGATTACAGGCGTGCAGTGCTGGGCTGCAGGCAGACTAGTGACCAGCCCCTGGCTGATATTAAGCTGACTCAGCAGGACATAGAAAATAGCTGGACATAACAGGTGGGTCACAGACAGTATCGTAAAGGGTGCCTGGATTTCACGGGTATGTCGGGAGTTACAGGACAGGACTAAGCCTCACAGAGCCCTGCAGGGAGCTCTGGGCCCCCCTGGGGACAGCAATCACCCAGGAAAAGCAGTGCTGGGGTAAGCATGCCAGCAATACCATGCAGTACTGACAAGGCCACCCAGGTAACAGTACCAGGAATGTCAAATTTGGGTATAGGTGTACCAAAGCTAGAACCAAAGGGGAAAAGGTATAACAGTAGTATCATAGTATGGTTTGGGTTGGAAGGGACCTTAAAGATCATCGAGTTCCAACCTCCCTGCCGTGGGCAGGGACACCACCCACTACATCAGGTTGGCCAGGGCCTCATCCAACCTGGTCTTAAATACCTCCAGGGATGGGGCATCCACAGCTTCTCTGGACAACTTGTGCCTGTGCCTAATCACCCTCTGAGTGAAGAATTTCCTCCTAACCTCTAATCTAAATCTCCCCTCTTTTAGTTTAAAACCATTCCACCTTGTCCTTTCACTACCTGCCTGTGCAAAACAAAAAAAAAATGCTTTCCATCTTTTATAAGCCCCCTTTAGGTACTGAAAAGCTGCAATGAGGTCTCCCTGGAACCTTCTCTTCTCCATGCTGAACATCCCCAGCTCTCTCAGCCTTTCTTCGTAGGAGAAGTGCTCCAGCCTCTGATCACCTTTGTGGCCCTCCTCTGGACCCACTGTAACAGGTCCACATCCTCTTTGTGCTGGGGGCACCAGACCTGGATGCAGTATTCCAAGTGGCGACAGGGGGGGGAAAGATACAAATGTGGCAAAAAAAAAAAAAAAAAAGTCAAGAAAAAGGTCATGAGGTAGGCAAATTATGTAATCAGGGCTGTTGGGGCTATCTACTGGGCTTGATCACCACAGCCTGAGCAGAAGAAACCAAACCACTTGCCCTATTCACACAAGTGAAACCTACTCTGCATTTAGTGGGACAGAGTTGGGGAGATGAGTGAGATGAGCATCCAAGGGATGGACCAATCATCCAGGTATCACCATGCCTACAGCTGTGTCAAGACTGATGGCACTGACATCCTCCTGACACCTTCCTAACACATGTTTAGGAATTGCACAAAAGCAACTGGCAAGCTGTATCCTGTTTCTCTCAATAAGCTCATCAGCAGGACGATGCTCAAACCTTACCCAGTTCACATGACACCAGACTGCACACAGTATCCTGTAGATGGATTGATTGATCAGTATCAATTGAATTAATCTTGTGTGGACACATAAGTAATAAGGCATGGATTAAATCTATGATAGGATTTAATTTAAGTATCATGAGCAACTAGTTGGTCTCTGACTTATTATTTCATAACAATAAATGTGACTAATATCAACTTCATAAGCACCACTTATGAACAATATCAAAACTTCAGCAGAATAGAATGGTAAAATATTTCAACTAGAAGTGAAGCCAGAAAATGTAAATATTATGATCAAATAGAAACCCAACAGTCATTGAATTATCAGCTGCCTTTTCATGCTCTTGAAACTTTTTGAAAGATAATTAATGAAAAATTACAATTACCACAGTGATCAAATGTACTCAAATTGCTCCTTAATTTGCTTTTGAAAGGTACCTTCAATATTTTGCACATTTTCTCCAACAGAAGCTCTATGCCTATTTTTGCAGGAAACTTTATAATTCGCTGCCATCAGAACTTACTGAGAGTTAACTGTAAAGCCATTAGATGGTGTGATTACAGATGGTCCCACAAGTGCAGTTTCACAATGGGAAAAACAAACAAAACAAAACCCCAATGCACACAGACTATTTGCTGGAATCTCACAAGTTATTTTCTGGGAGCATAATCATATAATTTTTTAAGGTAAGAGTTGCAGTATTTGTTATTTTTTTCCCTTTAGTTTTAGAAATCTTAATCACTATTCCCCTTGCAAACTGTTTTCTTAATGGTCAGATATTAAGAGGTTTGCACCACTGTGTAAGTTTTCTAGCAATTGTGTTTATCACCTTTTTATATCCATGAATCAGATTGAAGTTATGGTTGCACTTATAATTTAATTATTATTATTTTTAATTTCTATGCTACAGTTTGTTGGCTTAATAAATAAACCACATGTGGAAGTTACTGCGATCAGAGATTCAGACCCCTCAAAGATGGGTTATGTTGACTCGTAACTCAGAGTTATGGTGATGCCTTTTTGCTAGTAAATATTCAGAACCAAAGTGATACTGACTAGATTTTATGGACACAGATAACACATAGCATTTTTTTTATTTAAATGCATTAGCTCAAATTTGGTTTTCCCAGGTAACACTGCATTAATTTTATTATCCATAAGAGAATGTAGAAAGAGTAAATTAAGGTCTTTGCTATAATATTTGCAGAATGCCTACGTGCTTGAAGTGAACACAGTTAAAGCAAATTTAACTATATAAATACTCTGCAATATATTTGGGTGGCTATTTGCTCCACTGTTATTATAATCATTTTTGTTTGTTTGTTTTTATATGCTTACACTAGATATTGCATTTCCTTGCTAAATACAGTACAAAGCAGAAAAATGGAAGCCAGGAACTGTACTTCAACATTATGAAATTTCAATTTTCTCTTTTAATAGAACATTTTATCGTAAAGAGAAACACTTAACTGCATGTATAATAATACATTTGTAAAGACCATCATCATTGCTGCCACAAGGAAACAGAACAAAATGTGTGAAGTCTTAAGACAGGTATTTGAGAGCTTGTTTACGTCATTGGAGAATTTTGTCTCAAATACACAAAGGATTAAAACAACATACACATAGTTTGAAAAGGTTCACAAGTATCTGTCCATCCATTCCTTCCAAATAGTTGCTAATTAATGAAGAGATCCTAATTTTGGATCTGGTTATGGTATATTATGGGTTTTAATCATATTACAAACACAGCATGCAGTGTATATGCAATAGAAAGAAAGCCAATCTCCAGAAGTGGTAACCTAAAAAGCAATCTCAACACGTGAAATTTATTTATTTAGTATATGGGATGTCTGAAAAATCCAGTAAAATGAAATATAACAAAGCCCAAGATCATAGAACAGGACTGAATTTAGCACTTACCTTCAACAGAAAGCCATAACTACTTGCTGTCTGAGTATCTCTTTTTTCCTTCACTGAGTTTAAATCTGATATATGGATGATGGAGAAGGTTGCTAGTGAAAAATTGCTATTACATCATAAAAGTGAAAAGAGCTTGTTAAACAGTCTTTGGGATATGTGCTAAAGGGTCACCTCCTGACACATACAGGAGTGCAGAGGCAGAGGGCAGCTGGGGAGCCCCAGTGTCTCAAAGACATGAGCCCCTGCCTGGCCCCCCAGGACTGTCCCAGGAGAACATCAGCCCCATGGTCTGGGTGAGACGCAGAACCACAGGTCCATGACAGGGCTCTCTGGGGCACTGCACAGACTGGGGCCTTTCGGCATGGGACTTGTTATGGGATGTTCAGAGGAGGAACCAAAAGTGGAGAAAGCAAGGTATCAAGGTGGACTGTAAAGGAACAAGCATGACAAAATACAGGAAAAGGGAGATAAAAGCGGCTGGTTGCAGACTAGGCAGAAAGTGGAATAAAAGGCCTGGGAGACAGGTATTTGAGGGGCGATCAGCCTCTAGAGAGACAGAAGATCTAAGAATTAGCTATTAGAAAGACCACGGGTGTAAGCAGACTACCAGAGGGACCAGGGGTCTGACAGTCAGCTACTGGTGGACTCATAGATCTGGATCAGGTACTCTTGAGTAGAAGGCGACTGGGGAGACCTGGCTGATCCAGAAGCCAACTGCTGGACAGACTGCTTAAGGCCAGCTACTAGAGGAAAACGTATTTTCTATGCATACATCTTATCCATTATTGATTTTCATCTTGCTCAGCCAGAGAGGAAAAGCATCAGGCCATTTTTGCTGCTTTCATTTGTGCCAATGCTATGTGTTTTTTATCTGTGTGGCCATCTGCGTGCAAGCACGTGGGTGCATTCTGTTTCTGTGTGCCTGCTGGGAAAACATGCTCATCCTCACTGCTGTCTGGACTTGGAGACATGGAGCCGCAGCAGCAAGCATCACCTCTGATGGACTACCAGATGTGGCAGCTCCTAAAAGCCCCTACTCACAAGACTATCTGACTTCTTTTCATCAAGTGTTCAAAGTTAAGACATAAGATTTTACATTTATTTGGGTAGAAAAGAGAAGAATTCTGAAGAACTAGTAGACGCTACTGATTTTAAGAGGCAAACAACTGTTACTTGCACAGCTCAGTACAAAATCTGTGTTATAGATACAGGAAGGAGTGAAATTTAAAATGACCGCCTCACCCCAAAAATCATTGAAATAAAAAATAATGCAGTGAGAGTTCTGCAGAAATTGAATTGCAATAAAAAAAGAGAGATTGATTTCTACTGAATTTGTACTTAAAATACTGATGTATTAATTACAAAGAGAAGCTGGCAAGCTAAAGGTACAAAGTGAACAGAGAAGAGCTGGAAGACGGGTGTGATATGGCAGTGAGACAAGAAAGGAGCAAGGCATGACAATAAGGAGAAATTTTGTCAGAAATGTGATATTTTTATACTGCAGTGGAATCCATCTAACTAGCTAGAGAAGAATAAAATTGGGAGAGCATCTGAATTTCTAATTAATGAAGTAAAGGTATCACCTAAAGTAATGGAGTTTCATAGAGATTACGAGATGAGAGGAAGAAAATAATTTTTAAAATCTCTATTAAATCTTAATTTGTTTCAATGTCAAAAGAGTTCACATATTTAGACCAGTAAACTAATGTTTCAGAATGGCTGAAGAATATTAATTTCTCGAACAAGACCAAGATAATTTACAAATATGCTTAAAAGTATTGGCTACTGTGTTAGTAATAAAAATAAGATCTTGGGTTCTGAAGAACTTAATTATAAAATTTTCATCTGAATTCACCAAAACCACAGTTTAAAATCTGCCAGTTAGAACAAATAAACAATTGATTAACAGACCGGACTACAAAACAATTAGAGAAGAACATGGAAAATCACCAGCTGTTTCTAAGGAAAGGTTGAAAAGTTTTCTTTATTTCAATAAAATAGTGTGGCCTAAGAAAACCTTATATTTAATGGCCAAAATATAAGATATTGTTTAGGTGTATAGATATGATTTACAAAGCATAGATGATAATTCCCCACTCTGGAAATATGAACAGATTTATGGGATTCTGGGATTGTCAAAGATCTGTAATAAGTAAGTTTTTGTAAAAAATGAAGAAAGTCTTTGTTGAGGTTGCAACTAGCAGAGTTATGCTGGCAGATACTTTGGCTCAAAATTCTTTCAACTGCATCTTGAATAGTCTGCTCCATTTCTACAGTATTATTCAGGTTGGAAATTAGGAGACATTTCTTCTCAGAATGAGCAGTCAGGCATTGGAACGGGTTGCCTAGGGAGGCGGTGGAGTCACCGTCCCCGGGGGTGTTCAAAGAAAGGTTGGACGTGGTGCTTAGGGACATGGTTTGGTGGGAGACATTGGTAGTAGGTTGATACTTGGACCAGATGATCTTGAAGGCCTTTTCCAACCTTAATGATTCTATGATTCTATGTCTGTTAACCACACAACTAAACAAACACAGCAATTGCCAGGGATAGATCATGACTGAAAAAATCTCAGATATCCCAATGGAAAGAAACAGCGGCAAGTAAAAACACGAATTATATTATTACACTGTAAATCTTTGTGCTAATTAATGCTCCTTAGATAGATGCTGCATACAGCCTTTTTATACTGGGGATCTTGGTATAAGTCGGGACATCGAAGAGCTTTGTGGAGGCAATGATAACAATTACACACTAATAGGCTTCATTGCACCTCATGCATAACTCAGTGCTGTATTTCTCTTCCAGAAAAAAAACAGATGCATATAAGTTAAATGTATAACTCCTGGATATATTTCACAATAAAACTGTAGCAGTAATATATATAGGATACCAAGATACATCTATGACCCTATTTTAAAAGGTTAGGAAGGCTTTTAGGTTGTATAAAAAATATGTAAGGCATTATGTAAGGTATTTGATGCTTTCAAATTATATAGAATTGATTGCTAAAAGAGGCATATTTGTGGTGCATTTGTATGTTTATAAACATTTGGGCTTTGCTAAACTGTAAAATTGATCTGTTCACCAAGTAAACAGAAACAATTAAAAAAAAAATTAAAAAAAAAAGCAATAGTCATACTTTCCCATACCCTCAAAAAACTCCATCCAGAGTGCTGTGTGTTATCTGTGTCTATCTCCTATTTTTGATAATTGAAAATGGGGACAAATGAGGGAAATTATATACATTCTAGAAACATTAATTAACTTTGACATCATACAGCTTTTTAGATTTTAAACCTGTTCTAATTTTTTCTATTTGCTGCACTCAGTGGAATTCCAAAACTTTTTCTTCCTTTTCTATCAGCCTTTTAGCATAGCATCTTCAGTACGGTAACAATAAATCCCCCCCCAAAAAACTGAAAATTTTGTACATATATTGACAAATTCAAACAGTACTTGACAGAAGTCTAAATTTAATAAAAAAATCTGTAACTCTTAATACCAAAAATTACTGCAAAAGTTATCAAAGTTAAAAGAAATTACGGTACAAGTGGAAGTGAGACAATGTGTCTCACTGTGATTAGACACTAAAATGACTATAAAGAAAAGCAACTTAAGGAAACAATAGCACGTTTCACTATAAATGTCAACTCATGTTATTCTGAAAAATGTCATAGTGATAATTAGATGAAAAGGGTTCCAAGTAGTAAGTACAGTGTGGTCACTTTCAGTTTATCAATCAAGGGAAATAATTTTTATCACCAGTTGCTGCAAGAGTCTCTAAATATCTTTAGAGTAGCATCCTTTTAAAGGAAACTTATATAGCTATAAAATAGCCAAATATTAAAATTTGATTTGTAGAACCTGGCGTAAAATGCAATTTCTTTTATATTAACTTTAAAATTAAAAATATGTTTGTACTTGGGAACTCAAGGACTGCTGGGTCACTGACTTAAGCTCCCTGTTATTGAAGGCAGACATACTGGATAAGCCTTTTTGTACATTTATTAATCTGTCTTAGAAGGTGGTTAGATTTTTGTCCTTCACTGCTCCTAATAAAAAAAGTGGTTCCAATACTTTACTGTTTGGATAGTTAGAAATTGCTAATTAGCAACATAAATTTATTCATGCTCACATTACACTTTTTTTCTTATTTTGACACCTTTATTCTCTAGCTTTGACAGGTCTCCTCTTCCTTTTCAGGGCCTAAACAAACAGTATTGATATTCTCTCTCCCCTTCCTCTTATCTAAGTAAGCCAAGGACTATTATTTTTTCTTTATATGAGAGGTTTTATGTTTTCACTTCATTTTAGCAGAACTCTGGTATATCTGCAGGTAGATTTTATCTGTGCAGTATCCCAGCAAGATTTCAGCTCAGTCTTGTGCAATAGCATTCTCATGTCTCGTGGAAATATCAGATGTGTTAAAATCTTAAATCTCATTTACCTTCCCCTGGCTGCAGTCACACACTGGAGAAACTCACAGACATCCCGTAGTAAGTAAAACACATAGTTTTTAATGGACAGTCTTCAGCTCATCAGCTGAAAGTGTGTCAGCACACAGGACAACTCTGCTTTTCTCAATTTGCAAGATTAACCAAGATCTTCTGTATTACAGTCTGACTCCTGTATTGCCTGTGCTCTCCCTCAAATCCAGCAGTCTTTTGGGTTAACACATAACAAATTTGTATCTGTGGCATTGATATTACGGAGATAATAGGAAAGCAAGCAAACATACCTTGAACAGGACTTCTTAAAGTCAGACACAATTTCCTAAAAAATGCGAATACATGCAGAGGATCTTCTATATTTACCTGGCCTGTCAACTCTGTACAACAAAAGAATTTTTGCATCTCAAAAACAATAAAATCCCTCAAAAACGTGTTTTTTAACTAAACAAGTTCCTATAAAGGGATTGTATTGGGTTTACATGGTAAGAGCCTGATAGCAGGGAGGCTGCAGGGGTGGCCTCTGTGAGCCGAGACCAGCAGCTGCCCCATGTCAGAGCAGAGCCAGCTCCAGCTGGCTCCAAAAGTGACCCCCTGCAGGCCAGAGCCGAGCCAGTAAGTGATACTGGTTGGGCCTCTGGGAGAGCAGAGTTAAGAATGGGGGGAAAAAATTGCTGTGCAACAGCAGCTGGGAGAGTGAGAACCAGCCCTGAAGACACCAAGGTCCATGCAGAAGGAGGGCAGGAGGTGCTCCAGGCACGCAGCAGCAGTTCCCCTGCGGCCTGTGGAGAGGCCCCTGGTGGAGCAGGCTGTCCCCCTGCAGCCCACGGGTCCCACACGGAGCAGATCTCCACGCTGCAGCCCGTGGAGGAGCCCCCGGTGGAGCAGGTGGATGTGGCCTGGAGGAGGCTGCGGCCCATGGAGAGCCCCCGCAGGAGCAGGCCCCGGGCCGGAGCTGCAGCCCGTGGAGAGGAGCCCACGCAGGAGCAGGGGGTCTGGGGGGAGCTGCCGCCCGTGGGGGACCCGTGCTGGAGCAGTTTGCTCCTGGGGGATGGACCCCGTGGTACGAAGCCGTGTGGGAGCAGTTCTTGAAGAGCTGCTGCCTGTGGGCAGCCCCCGCAGGCTCAGTTCGGGCAGGACGGCATCCGTGGGAGGGACCCCACGGGGAGCAGGGACAGGGAGGGACCATGAAGGAGCTGCTGAGACGAAGCGTCAGGGACTGACCGCAGCTCCCATTCCCTGTTCTCCTGCACTGCTCAGGGGAGGACATAGAAGAGGGTGAATGAGGGGGAAGGTGTTTTTAGTTTGCTTTTAATTTCTTACCATGCTAGACTGCTCGTGATAGGCAATAAATTATATTAATCTCCCTATGTTGTCTTTTTAGCCCATGATGATAACTGTTGAGTGACCTCCCTGTCTTTATTTCAACCCTTGAGCCCTTTCCATCATATTTTCCCCCTCTTTTTCTTTGAGGAGGGGGATTGAGAGAGTGGTTGTGGTATTCAGCTGCCCAGCAGGGTAAAGCCACCACAGGGATTAGTACATGTAAAAGGTTTTTAAAACCCTGTCTGACCTATCACAGATTATCGTAAAAAGAAGCATTTTTTTTTTTAAAGGGGATCGAGGGATGGATCTTTACATTTTATATGTAAAGACCAATAAAATAAGCATGTATAAACATTTTTAATATGATATGGGCTGATGAAGCTCCATGAAATTAAAAAATAAAAGTTTAAAAGCAGATTTACCTATCCATAGTAAAGACCATGAATACTGGGACATGATGTCGGAAATGTATACAGCAAATCTGAGACTAGAATTTGAGCCTTGCAGCAGTAATTCTGTATTTCACTGTGAGATGAATGTACAGGTAATTTGAACTTCCTAAATAGAAATGATCCCAAGAATAGCTTTATCAGCAGTGCTTGCAGCAGAAAGAAATGTAATAGTGCAGGATTTAAATCTGTGTCTGGGGGCAGACTGAGCATTGTAGGAGATAGTCACAGCATCAGCTTACCTGTAGTGCAGTTAGTAACACAACTTTATGCACCAAAACCCCTCTGCAGTGCAGGGTGAGAAGTACTATCTTGCAGTAAGATCTACAAGAAAACAACGCAGTTAAAGGCAGTTTATAAAAGACAGCGAGGATAGTAACTGCTCTTTGAGGTGAAAAGAGCTTTTCAAGGCTAAATACAATACTCCTTCCACAGTCTAAAACTATCTTGAAAAAAAGCTTTTAAAACTCTCCCTTTTTTCTAAGCACCATAGAAGAACTCATTATTTCCTTTGAAATACAACAAGAGAGATAATAGATCTATGGATTTTGCTTTTAGTTTCCTGGACAAATATTGGATTGTCTGTTAAAAAGGTTGAGGTTGGCTGTATTAAAGGAGGTTTTTTGCAGTAACTGAGGATGCTCAGTGCAGGAGGTTTGTTGTCTACAGCATCTGTGAAGACTAGGAGATAATTCATAACGAAGTCTTAGATACAAGAAGGAAGAAAAAAAAGCCAAAACCAAAACTTTTTCAGCAATCTAGAAGACATTGCTCGAGGATTCAAGAAGGAAAATAGACAGCTATGAGCTCCTAAAGAGATAAAGCAAGGAGAATTCTCAGGATAATTCTGTTATATATATAGTGGAATCATAGAATCACCATAGAATAGCTTGGGTTGCGGGGGACCACGATCATCTAGTTGCAACCTCTCTACCATGGGTAGGGATGCCACTAGATCAGGTTGCCTAGGGCCCCATCCAACCTGGTCTTGAACAGCTCCAGAGATGGGGCACCCACAACTTCTCTGGGAAACCTGTTCAAGTGCCCCACCACCCTCCTAACATCTACTCTAAATCTCTTTACTTTTAGTTTAAAATGATTCTCCCTTGTGCTATCACTATATGCCTGTGTAAAAAGTTGCTCTCCATCTTGTTACAATACACCTTTAAATACTGAAAGGCTGCAAGGATGTCTCCCTGGAGCCTTCTCTTCTGCAGGATGAACAGCTCTATCTCTCTCAGCCTTTCTTCATAGGAGAGGTGCTCCAGCCCTTTAATCATCTTCATGGCCTTCCTTGTTGATCTTCCCTTGTTAACCGATGCAATCACTTCATCACAGAAGGCCACCCGATTGGTCAGGCGTGATCTGCCCTTGGCGAAGTTGTGCTGGCAGTCTTGGATCACCTCCTTGTTTTGCATGTGTCCTGACATTGCTTCCAGGTGGATCTGATCTTCTCAGGCACAGAGGTGAGGCTCGTTGGTCTGTAACTCCCCGGGTCTTCCTTTCTACCTTTTTTAAAAATGGGAAAGATGTTTCCCTTTTTCCAGTCTCAGGGGACTTGGCCTGACTGCAATGACTTTTCATATATGATGGAGAGTGGCTTGGAAACTACATCATCCAGTTCCCTCAGGTCCTTGGAATGCATGGCACTGGGCCACTTAGACTTGTACTTGTTCCGTTTCATCAGGTGGTCTTGAATAAGGCTAAGCTTAACTCCGCTTTTCCTAAGGACACATGACACTACATGTTGTGAACAACTGAACTTTGTGTTAAATATGTCTGAGATGCCCATCATATCAAGCTCCACCAGGAGTAATTCAGAATCCCAGGGAAGCTGAGTGTTAATGAAACACTGGAGCTTTTTCAACTGGGATGTTTCTAGTGAGGTCACAATTCTAGGTACCTAAGAATATTTTAAGTTTAAAATAAAGAGAAAAATTAGAGCTGACACATCTGTAGACACAAATGACCAATTAATAGGGAATATTTTGGAATGTACATGTTTTAGGACATAGGTCACGTTCATAAATATAATATTAATTACTAAGAAAGATGGACGGGTAGAATTGTTAAACAGATACCTTTTTACCAGCTGATACTGCTCAGTGCTGATGAAATACTCAAAGTAGATAATTTAATGAACTAAGATGTTTTATTAAACAATAAAAAGGAATTTGGCAATACTGATACTATAATGTTTATTTTAAGCTTGCAGTACTGACGATTTAAAGGATGGTGTCATGACAGAATAAACCAGTGCAAATCTGGGGTATGCAATTTCATCAGGAAGATGATCTGGCTAAAAAATTATTACTTTTTGTATAGAGGGTGATGTGCAGGAAGAAGGGGACAGACCAGTAGAACTATGTCCGTAATATTCGTTGAACAAGAAACCATGTAATAATACTCTTTTCATAAATTACTGATAATTATTCTGTTTAATCAATACATTGTTTTTGATAAAGGAATTTATTTTGCTTATTAAAAACTGTGAAATGCCTGGAGTCAATGAGACCATACAAAAAGGTTATCTATTTTTTTAATCACATAACAATAACAAAATAATCAAAATATAAATGATTAATAGAAATCAACAAATAGTAAGCTTTAAGACTTTCATCTTATCTGATTTGTTCATACCAGCAGGAATTGAGATCAGAAAACATAGGAAGTAAACCTAAAAAAAAATCAATGTGTACACCGCAATTGTACTGAGAAAATATGCCTGTCCTGAATTCTACCAGTGATGAGCAATGTTTACTATCAGTGGATGAAATGTGCAGTTTTATGCTTCCCTACTGCAACAACAAAGTTTCCCTATTGTAATTTCTTTTTTAATCTTTTCTACACTTCCCTATAAAGTTCGGGAATTTGGGTACCCTATTTCTAGATTTCTACCTTTCTCTAGACTAAGACTACTTTTTTATTCGTTATGGACAGCAAGTTATGTGAATGTGTGATTTGTTCTTTTTATTTGGTTTGTTGTCATTTTGTGTAAAAGCTTGCTTACTTCTTGTTCAACTGTTTCCCTCCCTGGTGATACATTTTGTTATTTCCATATCTATTTTGTTATCAGATAAATAGACATGTTTTCCTGGGCACTTGCAGCAGTAGGGGGGAAAAAAAAAAAAAAAAGGCATTAGTCATCTTACTTATGATATTTTTTCATTTTTTTTTTTTAAATTTGTATTTTCTTTTTCTTAGAAATTGTTACTCTATTTCTCCCTTTTGTTCTCTTCAGTGTAAATATTAATGCAGACCTACTCCTGATGAAAGACTTATGTGTCAGAGATCTCTATTAAAGGTATTTACCACAATGCATTAGCATCAGAAAAGACTCCTTGTTTGGATATTTTATATAATACTGCTGTGCCTCCAGATTTTTTTGGTGTTGCTGTTATATATTGAAATGCACATAAATGCAGAGACACTTGCGAGTAACTCTATTGGGCTTATATGACTTGCAGCAGGGGGGCAGCAAGGGTGGCCTCTGTGAGCAGAGACCAGAAGCTGCCCAATGTCAGATAAGAGCCAGCTCCAGCCAGCTCCAAAAGAGATGTGCTCCTGGCCAGAGCAATGACGTTGGCTGCACTCACTGGTTGGCAAAAAATAAATAAATAAATAAAATAAAATAGAAGAAGAATGGTGAGTCAGTGAAAGTTATTCCATCATTAGATATATAAGCTATTCAGTAGGCTGAACCATTCAATAGATTAATTTAATTTATATGATCATTTAAGTCCTGATCCAGTTATTTCTGTGCTGCGTCATTCATTCCCTTGACATCACATATTGAAACAAAGGTTTAGTATGACTTTTTTTTTTTACATGAAACAGTTTATTCCCTGTTTGAATTTTTATCATGTGGAGACAAAAACAAAATAAACCTGTGTATTATTGCATTTCTAAATAGTTCCATATAGTCCTATTTCAGCATTATTTGGCAACATAAGTCCCATATCAGCTCCCAGGTGTTTGGTGTTTGTTTTTTGTACAGAATATGGGTCCATAACAATATTCCAGTGACAATCTCATGCACCACAAAATTGGGCAAAATTGTCTTTAGTCAGTTTCTTTCTGTCCCCATTTCTTTTCTACAGCTGTAGAAAAGCTGGCTCCTCTAGCCACTCAGGCTTTTTTATTTGTTTTCATTCCAGTTCTTAGTTATTCTATCTTGCCTTTGTTTCTTCAGGTCTTTGCCAACTAAACATAAGTTTATATTCTCCAAGGGTTGCAGTGAAAGGATGTAGTTCTTGTAAACTGAACAGGAAATACACAGATTTAAAAAAAAAAGTGTTGATTTACTCATTAAAAACAATTCATTTCATCAAACAATTCAATTCATCACAGATAGTACATTTCTAGCCATTTGAACATTTCAACTATACATTGATGTAATATGACACTTTTGATCAACACACCATAAATCTCTTGAAAAAGGAGAGTAACATAATTACCACAATTTTTAGTGGCTCCAACTGGCAAATTTGGTAGCAGGGTCTTTTTTGTATCTAATTTGTGATTATTTAAAGACACATTCTTGCAATATACAGCCTTTAGTCCAGGGATATACTCTTATTTTGAGTTGTCTTGTAAATAATAACTAATAATGGAAGAAATACCCCCTCCCCCACCCCCCCAAGTGCTTGCCAAAATCATAGATATATGATTATATAAATCATATGATAAAATCATGGAATGGTTTGGGTTGGAAGGAACCTTAAAGCCCCCACACAGCTCCAATCCCTCTGCCATGGGCAGGGACACCTCCCACTAGACCAGGTTGCCCAAAGCCCTGTCCAACCTGGCCTTGAGCACCTCCAGGGATGGGGCATCCACAACTTCTCAGGGCAACCTGTGCCACTGCCTCACCACCCTCTGAGTAAAGAATTTCTTCCCTATATCTAATCTAAACGTACTGTTTTTTAGTTTAAAGCCATTACTCCTCATTACTACACTCTCTGACAGAGTCCCTCCCCAGATTTCCTGTAGCCCCCCTTTAGGTACTGGAAGGCCTCTATAAGGACTCCCCAGAGCCTTCTCTTCTCCTGCTTGGTGCCCATGTGAAACTGCAGCAGCAGATAAAAATGCCAGCAGCTTTCTTACTATTTTGCAGTCTAACAAAATTATAACATTTCCTTTTGGTTATTTGACCTTTACAGGTTATTTTTTCCTTTCGAGGCCAGTGGGTGTGCTTCACTAGATTGCTCTTGGCAGAGTCAGACTTAGTTACTTCTTTGCACACCACTCATGGTCTTGTGTTAGAATCATAGAATCACAGAAAAATTAAGGTTGGAAAAGGCCTTCAAGATCATCTGGTCCAACCATTCCCCTACCACCAATGTCACCCACTAAACCATGTCCCTAAGCACCACGTCCAACCTTTTCTTGAACACCCCCAAGGACGGTGACTTCACTTCCCTGGGCAACCTGTCCCAATGCCTGACTGCTCTTTCTAAGAAGGAATGTGTCCTAATTGTTTTAACTGTTGAAAAGCAGTGCTCTTTGTCCAATTCTTTGTTTTAATTGTTGAAAAGTATGGGCACGACGTTTCCATTTTTCCACTCACCATGGACATCGCCTGACTGCCAGAACTTTTCAGCTATGATGGAGAGAGGCTTGGCAACTCCATCAGCCAGTTCCCTCAGGACCCTGGGATTCATGTCATCAGGTACCACAGACTTGTACCTGTTTAGATTCATCAGGTGGTCTCAAATGTGCTCTTCACTTACAGTGGGTGGGACTTTGATCCCCCAGCCTCCATCTATGGGTTCAGGGAAATGAAAGACTTGGGAAGCCCATCTAACAGTGCAGACAGAGGCAAAGAAGTTGCTGAGTACCTCAGCCTCCTCCATGTCTGTCGTTACCAATTACTCAGATATAGAAACTCACTCTTAATATAAGAAATTAGCCACCTATAATTGCTTACATGCTACTATTTTCACCCCTCGGTCTATTTTAACAAATGTTAAAGGCGGATGGTGGCCCTTGGGGACTCCTCCTGTCACCCCAACACAGCAGCCCAAAGGAAGCTGGGTCCTCTCTTGTGCTCTTCCTCCAGGCTCTGTGCAGAAGGGATGCCACCTCTCGCACAAGGGCTGGCAGATGGGAAAGAAGCACTCACACAACACCCGAGAATCAGCAAGAATTCTTTATTGCCGGGTGTTTGGTGGCTCCAAGCTAATGCTTGGGATGGAGCCTGAGCGACAACGAGTAGGGAGCTCACCAGGCCCTGCTGCGAAGCTGTTGGTGTTCTCTGATGGCACAGAGCAAAGACCTGCTGGGGTAGTCCCAGGTCTGATGTGGCCGAGGTGGACCCACCTCCATGGGCTCCACGGTGTTAGGCAGGAGGACAAGCCAGTCCTTGCCTGGGACTGCCCACACGGGATGCCTTCCATCAGGAATATTTTCAGGCCAGGGTGCCAAACCAGGGGGTCAGCCAGTTCCACGTTTAGGCTCCATGCCACTGTCCAGTTCATTTCCAGGCATGGATTCAACGCTGCCGTCTGTTTTACGGCCATGGCTGGGTCCCACACTGTATTCTGGCCGATAGGCACGCCTCTGCTCCCCACGGCTGTCTGCCTCACGCTCCTGCCTTCGCTCCACACCACCACTGCACCGCTGGTTAGGCCCAGGCCCCCTGTCGCTGTATGCTTGAGGGGCTGGCCTGTTCCCCTCATTGCTGCGGTGCCAATATCGCTGATACGTGTCTGTGGGCCAGGCACCAGAAGTCCCCGGGGCACTGGTGTCTTTTGTGCCAGAGGTGCTTTCCCTCTGCCCATGACACATCTTCCTTTCATTAGCTGCCACTGCCATCCTTCTCAGTGCTTCCTCAGACCGCTTCACTGTCCTCACACCGAGGAGGGCTGCCGCTCACCTTGCTCCTTCTCTAGCCTTCTTCCTGCCGCATACGCTGGCTCTCAGAGGACTGAGTAGCTGAGCAAGTGGTGGGCCAGCTGCAGGAGGGTCTGTTTTATAGGGCCCGGGGCAAAGGCGGGCCAGCAGTGGCCATGACCTCAGCAAGCCCCTGTGATGCCCAACATGAGTGGCCCAAAGGCAGCTGTGCTGGGAGCAACCTGGAAGATGCCCTCACGTGGAGGAAGGAGGAGGGTTGGGGGGGCTGAGGGCCCCTTTTCTGGGGCTGGCTCCCCCAGGCCATTTGGCTTGCCAGAGAGAAAGGCTGCCCCATGCAATGCTGCCTTGACCCATTTTTCTTCAGATCTCCAAGGGTTAGAATCTGTTGTTAACAAAAGAAATTACATGTACTGGATTATTAGGACACACTTTAATTCGCTTTGTTCTATATTCTCAGAATATATTTTTCTGTCATTTACTATCAATAAAACCTCTATACTGTCAGAATACTGTAGCATCTACGGTAGCTGACTATACTTAGTGGTCCGTCTTGTTCTGTGAAGGTAATCCTCACAAGCAACTTTATGTGAACTACATTATCTTTCTATGTTTCATAAAATTATATTGAATTCAGAGATTGATTCATCAGAGGTAAAATTATATCCTCTGTTTTTTGAGGTATGTTTCGCTTTAGTTCTGTGTATTCCAGTAGTGGAGATAAAACACAGTTACAAATATTTTTGCAGCTGAAGCAAAATATGATGCAGTTTACATGAGATTTTTCAGATGGTGTTGTTCTGCATAACTTGCGATGTGACTATACTACAGTCTTTTTTCTGTTTGCATACCTCTCATGAGAGACAGCATAGCAAGTTCTTCTCAGTCTGGACATAATTCATTTGGAAATTGTCTTGCATATGAGGTGACTTCTGTATTACAGATGAGGTCTAAAATCTTCTTGAATATTTGAACGGTGATTGCCATGTTGGTGTCAGAGAGCCTAAGCACTGATGCCTTACAAAGCAGTGCTTCAGTGTTATGCCATGCATATTGCCAAGCAATGCGCTTATGTAGCAGTTGTCTCAGTCAAAGATGTTTCACAAAACATATGCTGTGAACAAAATTTTATCTTCTCCTGAACCTTCTGAAATACTTTTTGTCTTGTGGAGGTTACATTGACGACAGAGACCAGTTTCTTGTCATCTGTCTTAAATCCCTGAAATGAGTATATATCTCCCATATTTTTCTTTTACCATGAATCAGATTGTATCTGGTCTGATTTTGTTACTGTTGGCCTGAGTAATGACATCACTTTCTTTAGCAGTTGATCATACTGTTTCTGAACTGATGTTATAGTTTCAGATATTCAGTTGCTATAAGATTACACATTACATTCCCTATATTCTGCTGTTGTGCTATAACTTTCTTCTGTGACTTTTTTTGAAAAATGGATGCAGATTATTATGTTTTAATTTTCTCTACAGTGTCTTGAAAATTCATGTTCAAATAGCCTCTCATCAAATCTAATTTCTTAATTGTTCTTAATTGCTCTATTGTTCTTTCTCATATAGAATAGTATAGCAATGAATCGGTGCTGTCTTAATAACATATTAAACTCTATGTATCAGAGAAATCTAAATTTCACTTTTATTTCTGTTAATCCACTGAGAGGGGAAATTCATTTTAGGTAAAATCCTTTCTTTTATGTCTGGGGTAAAACTCTGAATCTATCACTGAAGGCTATTTATCCGTTCATTATGCTGTCATCCTTGTGTAGAGCTTCCCTTTCAAACTCCCCTGAATGGCTTCTACGTATTGTCTAATCATCTTTTTATAGAGAGCTGGGAGCCTTGATGATCATATAATCATAATTTATCCCAAGTTGGAAGGAACCCACAAGGATCATTGAGTCCACTTCTGGTTCCACACAGGACTACCTAAAAAGCACCAGAATAGATCACCATGCTAGTTCTGCACTCTGCTCATCTGCTTATTGCAGACTCCACTGCTTGTCTGCATATCAGTTACCAATTGTATTAATGACAAAGAACTGGATAGTAATTCTTGTCCATTACAAATATTATGTGAGTTTGGCCTTTGAAACTGACATCTGCTAGACATGCAATACACCACTCATTTATTTACGTGGTATCAGGTATCAAGTTCAAAACTTGTTTGTTACTCAGTACTAAGTCTAATGGTGTATATACTCATATCTAACACTAAGGTTCTACCAGACTGCAGATTAGTTTATTTTACTTCCTGATACTGCCTCTGTGTTTATTGAGTTGATTGTATTCGGTGTTGATTGTATGACTAATTGCATTGACAGTTCAACGTACTTCGCTGGTAGCTGCTCATCACACAAAACAGTGCAATTAGAGAGCTGTGGAGCTGGTTGAACACTTGCCACCCATTTCTGCCCGAATCCCAAGTCAAGAAAACAGTGATCAACATTGGTAGCACATTCCTCTTAATCCACAACTTTTTTTGGGGGGGGGTAAATTATTCATATTCCTCTGAAACACAGAATATTGTCAGATTGGGAGTTTCTAACAGAAAAGTGTTCTGGTAGAAGTCTTTCAGCAACTTCTACTTCACACCTTTTTGATGGTTAATGAAAGGGTGCTCAAGCCATCATCTTCCTTGCACAGATGGCAGCCCTACGGGCTGCTCTGGGACTTGTGAAGGAATTGGACAGCTGATTAGTTATTTTCCTTGCTCCTAACAGCTGCAAAAGTTTCCAACAGTGAGGGCAGAGATCTGGCAGCTTTTTTGACCTCATCCAGTCCTCTGTTCTTTTCTCATGCTCCCTACTGTTTCACATGCTCCTCCTCTAACCTTGTAAACTAATCAGAAATAGAGAGTTAAAACTCTTTTTTTGCTGCTGCAACAGCTGTTCCAAGAGGGCTTAGGTGTCTGCACACCTTCCATCATTTCTTGAGGAGGATGGTTAAGTCTGGATGTACAACTGTAAAGAAAAAAAAAAAAAAAAAAAAAAAAAAAACCTTACTAAAGTTGTCAGATCATTAGTTTGCATCACCTGATGTTGTCATGCTGTCATATAAAGCACTTTTTCAGTCCAGTATTTATTCAGGTCAAGGCCAAAATATACCAAAGGGCTTCCAAGCCCTTGTAGTTTTGATAGCTAAAGGCATGTCAGACTGTCTTGCTAGAATTCTGTTGGATCTTTTCTTCACACCTTGCATGTATTTTGGAGGGGCTGTAGGTCAGTGGCTGGAACACAGCATTTTTTTTCTTTTACTGGCCTATATACTTTGATGATGATTTCTTAGTCCCTCTGCAGAGCTGAAGAAAGGTGATGGGTTACAAACCACCCTGTAACTTTAACCTCAGGTTCTGAAAGGCACAGAACACATTAAAGATACCAGTGCTCAGTGAAGAGTTATATTTTAGATGCCGCCAAGATACATTTCAATTTCCTTTTGAGTGTGAGTCCAGGAAGATGTAACGTCATTCCTACATTGCAGGTGTAAGAGGTGGGAGATTTAAGTGGGAAATACTTTGGCTACTTACATGGAAACACTGAAGAAGACTTTTTTGAATGAGGACATTTTCATTTCAGAAAGAGGGTATGATTTTTCACTAAAAAGTAGGATTAGGCAGGCCAAATATATCAAAGAGGTGGAATGGCCATGCTACAGATATCAGAGCATGATTATAAATCTGGATTTGTGATCAAGGTCCACCTTTGTAATGGCAATTATGACTGATAGGCCTGTGGAGCTTTAGGAAAAAGGAGAAGACATCTCTAGTCAGACCAATATTTCTTTTGTTTCTACTCACCAAAGCCAGAACAGGACCAGAGATTTTGACACACACAGGAGGATGCTGAGCAGTACCCTGCACCTGTGCAGTGAAGGTAGGAATTATAAAACTGTCTTTCAGTGGATACCATTTAGAGAGAGGATGCACATGTGCTGCGAGTTTTCCTGGAAGGTAACAGTCTTCTTTCAACTACCATTTCATGGCAGAAAAATTACCAGAAAGTTAGTAAAATGTATTCTGTATCCAGGACATAGTGTTAAAATATAAAAGAAAGAGGTAAAGAAAACGAGCATGAAAAGCTGCCAAATCCTATCAGCCCTCTTGCTTCTATCTAAGGTGTGAACGTAGGTTTTAGAGTGTGTTATTCAGTCACCTGAAAAGTTTTGATGGCCCTATTTCTCTACATAAAGTGAGGTATGTTTGCAATTTATCTCTTGTTGTTTTGATTTGCTTCTTTGTGATGCCATTTCAGTACTATATTCTGTATATTACAAGTATGCTTCTTTTTCCCTCAGAACTTGATGATCCTGGAGATCTTCTTGTAAACTGTAAGTTCACCATGGTGAAGCATATTTGATAGTAAAATGCTACTGATATTAACTGCAGGAGTGGCAGGCGTTATTCTTAGTAAAGTTAAGGCCATTCAGGCCTTTTATGATCTTTTTTGATTGGCAAGGAGGTTCACAATGAGTGACATCATGACAGGAAAAAAGCTGCATCAGTTAACATGCAAAGGCAAATTAGCATCCCTGATGGAAGTCTAGAAAACCAAAGGCATGAATGGGAAGGGACATGACATATTTTTCCTTGTGCAAACTGAATCTCCAAGCTTCATTTCACTTTAGACTGTTAGATTTCAAGTCTTAGAAATTTACACAAAGGTCAGCTGCTGTACAGACATTACATTAGATTTAGCAACTGATAAAATTCACAAAAAAATAGCTCTAATTTTCCAGACTCACTGATCTATATCTCACCTATACAAATTCCTACATGGTCCCTTGCTTTTATGCATTTTTCCAAGTACTGGGATCACACAGCAGGGGAGAAAGGGAGAAAATTAATTATACTGTATTTATATTATTTTTTCTGGCTAATGATTTTGTCCAGAGGAGCATCCCTGTGGATTTTCTGCTGTCTTTCTCTGTATAAGTCTCTATTTTCTTTTGTAACTCCCAATGTAAACACTCACAGATAATAATTTCCTCTGTTTCTTATAAAAAGTCAGGCTACTTTCTCTTACAAAAACACTTTATGGGTTAATCTGTCAGGGATAAGTTTACTCACTTGCCCTAAATGCAGCTCTTTTAGTACTGATACCACTACTTATTGCTTAAAGATCTATTTTGTACTAAACTTCACTTCTCCTCAGGGTTACTAGTCTTCTCCTGATACTAGATGTCATAAGAAAGAGATACAGCTAAAACTCTGCCACATGAAGTGAGGAAAGAGGTGTTCCTCTATTTTTTCCAAGAAGTGGCTTAGGGAAAGAAAAAAAGCTATTTAGAATTTGGAGCCTGAAAGGAGGAGAAGAAAATCCGTGGTATTGATGGAATACTTCAACATTTGGTGTCCTTGGCTGCTTTATTTATAATATTTGTGGATGACAAATACAGTCTAGAATAATCTGAGTGCTAGATGTACGGCTCAAAATCAAGGCACGCTAAGAGACTTCTTGTACTTAGTTCCCTCTACGGTTACCTCAGAGGGAAATCGTGGATGAGAACTTGGAAGCAGTAGACCAATAATGCAGCAAAGGCTATCATTTGACAAATAAGCTATGATATCATTGAAAAAAACTTGGAAAAAAAAAAAGATCAGTTTGTGAACATTAGGATACTAAACCTGTTTTATTTATTTCGCTCTTGCATTTTCTAGAGTGTGCTAACAAACCATACTCACCAAAGACATTGTCTTTGAGCTATCAGCTGAAAATACAGGGTGCTATCTGATATCCTAAAGGACAGAAAAACAGTGTGTGCTTCTCAAATGGCTGAGAAAAAGGCTCTCAATAAGGGATGAACTCCCCAGCATCAGGAAGAGCTTCCGAATTGTGACAACTCCTAACCAATGTGCTGGTAGATTAACCCTGTTTCTCAGTTCCTCACGAGAAACAGTTAGTCCCTCTACTTTTGTTTCGCAAAACAGTGGAAGAAAATTCCATCTGAGTCATTTACTGGTCACATTTATTACCATTTTTTTTGGTGGCGGTGGTGGTGTTTTTTTATTGTTGTTGTTTGTTGCTGTTGTTATTGTTCCTGTTTGTTTCGAGGAAGGAAAGCACAAGGCAGAGAATTTTGCAAGTGCCAAGAGAACTATAGCTGTACAAAGGAGAATGCTGAAAAAAGTTGTTTTGAGGGATTTAGGAAAGTTGCCTGAGGGACTACTATCTTAGGATGTGGAATATGTTGTCACATGGCACTAATTCTGATGTTTTAATATTTTGTTACTTTTTAAAATTGCATAGCACTAATAGAAACTATTTCTAATTGTTGAAAATTTAAAATATCCTTCAGTAAAAGGTACCAGGTGTTACCATTAAAGTTAAATAATTTCATTTGGGAGTAGAAAACTCTTCTTTATCTCTTTATTTTTTTCCATGTCTCTATGTACTTTTTGAATTTTCTTTCAATTAAAATTGTTAGAAGAGTGAAATCTTCCTCACAAATATTTTGATGAACTAAGTCACCTTTAATGTCATCAGTTACTCTTTCTCATCAATAATTTATGAGACCTAAGTCTTGTTTCAAACGATGTCCATGAGAAAAGGAGTTTTCAGCTAATAGTACTTTTTTGTTGTTGTTGTTGTTTAAAGAAAGAAAGAAGGTTAGTTGATTAAATTGTATTTCAGCAGTTAAATTATATGTAAGCAATGTCACCCAGTCAACCAATAGATAACATGACTAAGATAACCAGTGACTACATAAATATTATCTTTTGGCAGCAAGCAACAGAATGCACTTTTCCTGCAATGAGTTTGCAGACATAATTATTAGAATGAATATGCTTTTCAAAAAGCTGTAAGGAATAGTTTGAGTAGAAAAACTTGGCGAATCGCATAATCTGTTCAAAAATAATTAATGAATTATAGCTGAGAATATTAACTTAGAATAGTTCAGCCATCTTCTTGGCTGAATCTCAGTCTCTCACTTTATTATACTGTTCTTCTTGCAAAAATGTTATTACATAGTCATTCAAATAGAAAAACTGACAATGGAAAATGTTGTAAAAGTAGAAATAATTTTTAATGCTCTGTAGGATTATTTGTGTCAGCCAGAATACTTAGATGCTTTTGACAACATACAGTGTTGAAACAAATGTGTAAATAAAGACAATAAAGTCTTTAACCATGGAGACTGCAAGTCAATAATTCTTCATAGTGGATCTCCCAGCAATGATTTTTCTAGAAAATCAAAGCTCCGCATTTTGTTCTATTTTCTAAAAGTAGTCAACCCTTTTAAAGTCAAGCCAAATTTTATCTATGAACCTATGTGCTTTAATAAAATCTAATGTTAATCTTACATGCAGGGGAAAAAAAATCATATTGTCACAATGAATATCAGTTTGTAGCGTTGATCTTGCAGGGACTAGGGTCACTGCCTAAAATGATTAATTTGTCAAAGTGACATAATCAAACTTATCCTCCTTTTTCTGATTAAGTTCTGATGGATTATCCATATTCTTTGAAAATGTTAAACAATAAGCATTGAAAAGGTACAGTAATATTAAAGTAAGTATTAGAGAATCAGAAAACATTAAGAAACTAAATTGAAAAAATATTATCTAGAAAACACAGTATAATTATCCCAGAAAGAAAGCATAAACTCTCTGTAAATATACATCATATATACATATAGATAAATATATATATTCACAAAAATATATTGAATATTTTGATGTATTATCCTTGTATATAGTAATGATATCAAAAGAACATTTAAGGGACAGAAATGATAAAAGAATCTGAAGTTTCATGTAACAAACAAAATAGCAATAGTCTGTGTCAAGGTAGTGCACTTTTTCTTTGCAAATATAGTTTGAAGAGTTCTTTTCTAGGGAAATCCCACTGCAAATGACTATTCCGTCACATGAAAATTAATACTAGTTATTTGTGCTGAAATGTAGTTTCATGATTGGGACAATTAAGTCATTTGTTAACTCAAATGGTAGAAGGAATCCAGGATGGAGGAGCTGAGAGCCTGTAGGCTGAACTGCCTAACTAAGACAGTATTGCCTGAAGAATCATTGTCTTTGTTATAAAGGAAGCTAACAGCAACCCCTGCATTTCTGCTGCTTAATACTTTTCATTATGATTAATGCTTTTGCCCTTCTGCTTGAAGTGTACCTCTGCTGTTTGGAAAGGGAATGTCTTATAGATAGTGATTTTTTTTTCTTGTAATATAAAATGCAATCTGTTATCTGGTAATATATAATCTTATGAGAATTACCATTTTAATTTCACTGTTTGCATTCCTTGTGAAGTGTCACAGACCTTGCACAAATGCTAAGGCCCAGATCACATCACTGCCACAATAAATTGATTATACCAGAAGTTACCCATGCAGTTGTAGTATAGTGAGAAGAAGAATAATTATGGAATTAACCTCAATTACATGATTATATAGTGCTTTTCTCTACAGATTTTAGCCTCCTTCTGTACAGTGAGGAAACATAAGAGGACAAAACCTTATAACGTGAAGAGGTATGTCCTTATACCATGAACTAAAAGGATAGAAGAGTGGTGTTTTATTATGAATGCATTCATAGCACATAATTAACATTCCCCTAAAATAATTATAACCCGAAATGGAAAAGATATTTTAAAGAAAAAAAAATCCAGTTGATTCTTGATGGTCAGGGAGAAGTTCCTTAGTGCCTGCCATAGTGCAAAATCTCCTTTGTTTATGATTCATATTTAACATTACTCTCTGGTGCACATTGTGCTTTGTTGAAAGCAACCTGAGTCACTAGATGTGACTAGAGTCACCAGGTCTTCTAGACCTAGACAATTGTGCACCAGCATTAACAACTATAATTGTGTTGGTGCTTCAGAAGGGAAGTCTGGGGCAGTTTCAAAGGCACCTTCTCTCTTGATCCTGTGTTCACTTTTTTTTTTTTCTCTTGCAAAAGATGGAAGAATCCCCTTGAACTTCTTCATATGGGTGGCTGGTTATTAAGTTAATCCATCACATAGTAAAAATGAATTGCCAACATCATTGCTACATGACTTTGTATAAAGGAGAGTCAAAATACAAATTTGGTCCTATATATTTGCGTAAATTTATAAAAGAACATGATATAATTATATTTTCTAGAAAAGGTATCTCTCTTGGAGACAGACAATACAAGTTCAATTCCCAGATGTTCTCCTTGATTGCTCAGGAAACTTATTTGGTCAGGTGGATATTAGTTTCTTCATAAAAGGGAAAGGATGCTTATTGCCTTCATGTTTTTCTTAATATTCTTACTGAAGACTGTTGTCATTCTTTAATTGTACAAAGAAACATAATTAGACAGAAACTAAACAAGCGGACTTCTGAACCAGTAGACTTCTTATTTGTGAATAGCACTTGTATAAGTGACTGCCTCCAACAAAAGGAAAAAAGTTTCTCCTCAAGCATCTTTTTTCTCAGGAATAGAAAAGATGTCAAAATGCATGCTTACAGTGAAACTAAACATACTTGTTTCAGCTGTTTGGATTTTTTGGATTGTTTTTCCTCTGAAATTAGAAGTCTGTCTGTTAGGATATGTTGAATTTATATATACTTTTAGCTTCTCTTCAGTCAGCAATATTGTATTCATCCACGAGAAATATGTGTTAACATTAGTTTTGTAAGGTATTAACAAAAGGGTACTAAGGTATCCTGCTACTAAAGAGTGCAAATGGGTGAAAATGTTGGGTTGCTGGGACATAGCACATACTCCCAGAGGACTGATATTGAATCCTGAAACATGCTTCTTTCTTTGAACACTGGATTTAGCCAACAGCCTAGTTAGAGAGTATGACAAACAAAAATACATCTGGATAATTCTTTAGGAAAGCAAATAAAATAACTATTAGTAGAATCTTATTAAACTTTTACCATAATATTGTAAATTTGTGTGTCATTGTTGTGGTTTAACCTGGCTGGCAGCTAAGTACCACACAGCTGTTCGCCCACCCTCCCCCCTCCCTCTCTGGGATGGGGGAGGGAAACGGGAAAGTGAAGCCGGTGAGTTGAGATAGAGACAGTTTATTAAGACAGGAAAATAATAATAACAATAATAATAATAATAATAATAATAGTATTAGTAATAATAATGTGTACGAAACAAGTGATGCACAATGCAATTGCTCACCACCCGCTGACCGACACCCAGACTATCCCAGAGCAGCCAGCACCCCCCACCCCAGCCAGCCACCCCTATATATTGTTTAGCATGACGTCAGATGGTATGGAATACCCCTTTGGCCAGTTTGGGTCAGCTGTCCTGGGTCTGTCCCCTCCCAGCTCCTGCTGCACCCCTAGCCTGCTCGCTGGCAGGACAGAGCGAGAAGCTGGAAAGTTCTTGGCTTAGTGTAAGCACTGCTCTGCAACAATTAAAACATCAGCATGTTATCAGCACTCTTCTCATCCTAATCCAAAACATAGCACCCTACCAGCTACTTGGAGGAAAATTAACTATCCTAATTGAAACCAGGACAGTCATATTCCACTTAAATATGAAATCTGCTAAAATTATGTATTTTAAACAGCTAAAATATCTAAAAGGTTCTAAATTTAAGACCTATTTTGTTTCTTTTCCCTTTCATTCTCCCTCTTCAACATGATTTTCTCTGTTACTAACTAAAGACATACCTGAAACTGTGCTTGAGAAGTCCTCAAAGCATCTTTAAAGTACTGATGAGTCAGAAAATAATGGGAAGCAAGAAATGAAGTAAACAATATGGATTTTTTTTTCAAGTGAATTGTCCTTAAACATGCCTCATGCTAGAAAAGCACAGATAAAAGAACTTTTTCTCATTGAGGGTGAACAAATTAGGGTGAACGCTTTTCTATGGGCTAGCAATCCACCTTTCAAGACTACTATTTTTCTTGAAGGACTCATTATATGTTGGGATGAAAATGTTTCAGATCTTAGCATAGGCATATCTGAGGGATTCCCAAAAACCAGGGTTGCTGAAATGTTCTCAAAATTAGTTGGAGAAGGATTGAATTTCAATTTTATTTTCCTTTTGTTCCAAGCATATAAATATTTGTATTGTTTTCCTGTTCTTTCTCATCTTTTCCTAAATGTCATAAAGGCCCTTTTTACTTGTTGGTATAAGGGGATGCCTGTTCCTCTCTCAGTTTTCCTAAGTGTTGTGAATAAAAGCCAACTGAATAGAGAGTGCTCCTGGCACTTCTAATTATAGGATAATTTGAATGTTATTGAAGGGAAAGGGAATGTCCAAATAGTGAATGACAGAACAGAACAAGAAAGGTAGACAACTGACCTTGATTACAACCTAGAATTGTCACTAAACATTACACAAATCCTTACGAACTGCTGTTTCATAAATTATTTATGACACTTACAATAAATATTTAACTAGATCTCCTGTGGTGTATTTAAAGCAAAGTGAAAATCTCTTTAAATTAATAAGATGAAATGGTACTTATTATGGTCCTAATAAACTCTCATGTAGCATTAATATGATACCTTACATCTATACTGAATTCCCATAGGCTCATGTACTTCTGCAGATTTCTATTCATTTCTTCAGGATTTTGTCTGCTCTTTCGGACTGCACTAATATGCCAGTTCATACATTTTGAGCCTTTATGTCTTTCTTTTGAGTCTTATTATTCTCAGTTGTTTATAGCATCACTCATGCTATTAATTTAATTATTTTCTTTAATATTGGCTAGAAAAGCAGTCAAAATCAGTAATGCGGTGGGGTTTTTCGTTCTTTTATGTAACTTCAGAAATAATTTTATAATTAGCATATTGCTATAACTAGCATGCTGGCCTGAATTACTAGACAACATGTGTTGTTTCTGATGTTGTTCCATCTGGGAGAAGAAATTAACAATGAAAACTTGGTATCGTTAGTTCAGTTCTGTTTCTTTCTAAGAATAAAAAAAATATGCTCAGATTGTGAGAATATACTTGTTTACTTGTGAAGAAGTTTTTGTTTTTAGATTTTTGACTTTTTTTCTTTTCCTCAACATAGCTCTAAACTTCTGCCTTCTACAATTCTGATGTTTTTAGATTTTCCAAGAACCCCTGCTATGTTGCAGACTGCCCACACAGTTAAGCATTGCTCCCTAATAAACTAAAATTAAAATTTAAGAAAAAGGTTTAACTGTTAGTTTACCAGTAGAATCCTTCTAACAGTATAGTCAAAGTACAATACAAAACAAACAAAAAAGTCTTGCTCACTCTTAAGGTGGAGGTTGTTGAGGAAGTGATTATATTATAGGATTTCAGCATGACAAAAATCTGAGCTATTGCTTCTAAAGTTAGAAAATTCTAAACAGACTGTTCAACAGAGTGGTTGCTTCATCTAGGTTTTAAAAGTAGCATTACAGTGCAGTCTGGCACTCCTACAATAATTGCTTTTCTTCCTAAATTATGCTTTATTTCCCATAGCAAGAAGTAGATGTCTTGATGTTAGAGAGTTGTCCAAAGTAGATGCACATGTATCTTCTTTCATTCCCAGAATGTCTCACCAGAGCATGCTAAATATCATACCTCGTTTAAAGAAGCCCAACTTTAATTTACAATTGAATGTTATCTTCTTTCACAGTTCTTTTAAAATCTCATGGCTGTTCCTTTTTGTATGTCCAGAATGCCCTATAGACTCAGTCAGGGATTACTTGAGTGCATTGAAATGTGTTAACGCTAAGGTGTGCCGAGAACGCATGCTTTTTATTTCCTAGGCAAATGCTCTAATCACAACTGTTATGCAAAAAAAAAAAAAAAGAAAAAAAGAAAATTAAACGCTGCAGGCGGTAGTTAGAGTGGCTGTCTACAGGACAACTCCGGCTATAAGGTAATTTGCCTGGATACCTTGTAGCCTGGGAAACAATCAAGTCTCTTTCATACTGCTTTGTAAGTCTAGCCACTTAGGCTATGTTGGAAGTACTAGCTCTAGACACCAATTTGGGACTCATGTAATTTTAGGTATTATCTAGACAGGCTAAATCTCATGTAAAATGTATAACTTTGCACAAAATGACAACCTGAGCCAAATGACTTTTTCAAACCCCATGCAATACTTTTTGCATGGCTGACGGTTTTGGATACAGTTTTTCCACAGGATCAGCACACAATAGTAATTTTTCACATTACATTATACATTATTGGCAGCTTCTGTCATCCTACACAACCAATGTATCACCTATTCAGTGTTACTCAGCAACTCAACACTTCTTAATTAGACACAGAAAGGTAATTACTATAGATGTCACTGTGATGAGCTTCCTCTCTCCTCTCATGAATAACTTCATCTTTTAAGGCAATCCTTCAAGGAAAGTCCCCATTGCCATAGCAAGTGTGGAGTTTGGACACCCTAGGAATGTCTGCCCCTACAGATCCAATGTCAGTTTGGCCAGGAAAAACTAGACAAGTTTTGTTCTCCCAGCTCTTTGCTGTGTTCTGTTCATCTGACTAATAAAGCTTCTAAATGAATGCACAAGAACTGTACTAGTCTTGTTAAATAGCTCTTTTTGGGGGAAAATAAATTTCTTAGAATTGTCAGAGATGGACAATTCTGGTAAATTATTAAAATTCCAATTTCTAATCTGTTCTATATCTCAATTATTCAATTCTACTGAGGTTTCTGACCTTATATTCTTTTAAAGTATCGGTTCCTTTAATCCTTGAAGTTCATCTCAGTTAGAAAGCTCCAGATTTTGCAAAGCTTTCCTGGTATCTTACCTATTCTGTGGAATAGTATTTTGTTTTAGACAGCCTTTCATCTGTTTGACATCTTAGGTGTTAAAAATAGATCTGCAAGATGAATATTTTGTAGTTGCTGGTCAAAAATAAATAACTAAATAAAATATATAATTGATTATATCTATCTTTTGGTCCTTCCTGGGAAACTTCTAGCTATTGTCATAGGCTTTGTTTTAGTAACACCTGTAAAATCACCAGATATTTTCTTACGTTTTATTTTTCAATTCTTTTCTCAGACAGAAACTTCTGGTGCCTTTCCAAACCTTATCCCATCATCTTTTGGTGATAACACAAACTCAGAATGTCTTCACTGAAGCGTAAAACACAGGATTGATCTTACTACCAAAATTTTGAGTGCAAAAGCCTATTTTGGTGAAAATAGTGATAGTCTGTTTTTTCTTTATTCTCATCAATGAAAAAAAGAAAGTCAGAGTTCTGTTCTCTTCATCACAAAATTCAGACAGCAGATATGTGTTCTTTCCAGTAATTTTATATCTCTTTCAGTCAGCATCCAAACCTTAGACCATTATTCAGTCTTCTTCCATGTACTGCAGTTTTTTGCTTTCTTATGTTTCCCTGAGGTTGTGTCACATTTGTGTTTTCCTTCACTAAATGCCTTCTTTTTAAAACAAAGAGTGACCAAGCCTTCTTGCTCACTCTTACCTCCAAAGACTGGGAGGGATCACTGTCACCATGAGACTGTTATTTCATTCTTTCTCAATTCAGCAGAAGTCATTTTTTAAGACTGTAGCAGTAGACTTAATTGTAAAGTTGATTTTAACCATGAGTGCCCCTGTCCTGCAGACTCTGCACAGTGGACAGATGTAATGTGAGGATGTAAATGTAAAGAGAAAGCAAAATATAGAGGTTCATACGGTTGTCAGAAGCATGGCATGAACTGAGTTGTTTGTTTTACATACTGCTCTTCATTGGAAAGTGATTCAGCAGAAGACTTAACAGGTGTGGTGCTGGCCAGCGGAACATTTTGGAATCCAGCTGCATCATTAAAGCAAATCAGAAATCAGAAATACTGAACAGATATTTTCTGTGTAATCAGACAGGCAGAAATATTCCGGTATTGCATTACTCACTGCTGACTTGAACTGTTTGGGCATGATCAAAATGATTTATTTTTCTACTGCTGTTCTGCAGCTGCCTGCAAAGATATGCTTTAAACTGTTTGACAGGAAGGATTGTTTGACAGGATTGACTGTATTATTTTGAATTTTAATTCTGAAGAACTGGAAATGCTAGAAAGGGGCTAGAAATAGGTTATCAACAAATGAGTAGCAGTATAAATCTTCCCTGCATCTTCACACAACATGTACCCATTGTGTTAGCTGCAAAAATTATGTGACCAAGAAAATAAATAAATAAATAAGTGAGGATGTCAGATCACTTGCCACTTATGTAGAT
Organism: Anser brachyrhynchus; assembly: GCF_964034855.1. Lineage (NCBI taxonomy): Eukaryota > Metazoa > Chordata > Aves > Anseriformes > Anatidae > Anser > Anser brachyrhynchus. Next base: position 143,567,074 of record NC_137695.1, on the reverse strand, counting down.
TTTCATATTTATAAATATGAAATATTTATATATGTCAAAACAGTGCAAGACTCAACTGGGTGGAAAAAAATATATATTAAAATATGATCTCAATGTAGTCAGGTCCCTCAAAAAATGTAATGGTTTTATCTGTCATGTTCAAATCTAATATATATGTATATATATAATAAGAATGCATGTTCATGTTATTAAAATACCAAAGCAGAAGACAACGAAAGATACAAGTATCACCAGTTTTCATAAACTTGAGATTTTTAGTATATATATTATCCACTTTCACCAACTTGGAGAAGAAACATAACTTCAGCTGAGCCACAGCTAGATTACACAGAGCTGGAACAATATGTTGACACCACCAAAGCAAAGGAAATTTAGCAGAGTATGCCCTCTTTTTTTCCTCTTGCACTGTGACTCAGTTAGGAACTTCCCATCTAGGTTTCTTTTAACTGAAAGAAGTCAGCTTGGTATTTGGTCCAATTGTTCTGCTTTTCAACAAAAATAATGATATAAGAACTGGGACATGGCTCAAATGTAGTTAATGATTCATGAGGCCAAATAAAATACTCTATGTTCTTCTCCAGTTATAACAACAGATAGAAGGAATTAAAAAAAAAAAAAAAAAAGACCTCTACTTTTCCATTTTCTCAGTAAACTGTCTGAAGAAAGACATATGAGATGAAGATATGAAGATAGAGCAGTTTTTTTTTTTTCTCAGAGTTTTTTAAACTTTCATTTTGTTTTTATTTCTGTATACATTAATAGTAATGCTTAAGAGACAGAGCTAGATATGTCTTTTGACTTACAACACCGGTGTGAAAATTCACAGTTTTTGGAAATGCAGAATGAAGATTCAGGCCCAGTTTCTTTTCTATAAAGCTGTTCTTTTCATTTTAAAAGCTTACTTTCCTGTGAATGGTTCCTTTTCCATCTTAGAATATATTTTCTGAATACAATGAACATAACTTTTTTTTAATAAAAAGTGTTCAGATTAATAGACTGTGATCTTTCTCTCACACTGTATTTCACATGTAATGGAGATATCAGCTTCCCATATAAAACTTGCCTATAATATTTACCAGTCTTACTTTGTTAATTTTGCATTTTTATTCCTGATGTTGTAGTTCAGCACAATACAGTTCCTAAGACCTGTTATATGGGTTTATTTGTTTGCATTCAGGTAATGCACCATATTGTTCACATGCTTAGCAATCATTCTGTTCTTGCATATTTATAGGGACTGAGTGTTAAAAAAGGGCCCAGGCTGGATAATTAAACCACTTGGTACATAAAGAAAACAGTCTTTGTTAATATTGTCCTTTCATTTAAATCTTTCACAAATACATCCATTTATTTGACATGTCTTTTAATATATGTTTATATTCAAAGAATAGCTGTAGATTCTGAAAGGTCCCATACTGGTTGTTTGATTTTTATGCTTTTTATGGGCAGTGTTCAAAAAAAAAGTCATTAAAGAAGGTTGTGTATAGAGATGGAATATTTAAAAAAGAAATCTTTAGACTAAAATAAAAAGTCCATGGTGATATAAAATGGAGGGTTACACTCCTCTCTTCATCTAGGAATCGTTCCATTTGCTCTCAGATTAATAGCACTCAAATTGTTTTCACTAATCTCTTCAAGACCTTCAACTGTCCAATTGGGTCTCATGTCTTCCCTGGCAGAGAAATCAGGTCTCCTGCTAAGATCCTGCTAAGATTTTTATTTCCTGTCAGTGCCAAGTACATGTCAGCTAGACTCGGGATGGGAAAATGACCCTCAGACATAAACTGTTTTTTCAGAACATCATCATTAAAGAATAATTAATCACAGAAGCATATCACTACTCAGAAGACTCCTAAAATACTAGAGATGAAAATGCACAAATCTATGAAAATTAGGATGGAGAGGAATTTTTGTAACCAGTAAAGCAATAAATCTCTTGGAACTTCTTTATAACACTTTAAACAAGAAGAAGACAGAAAATTCACCTGGTATCTGAGATAAGAAAGTTGATGGCTTTGATATTAATTTAAGGTGGGTAGAGATGGTTTATTTTGAGTCTTTGGCATGAAAGACTTCAACAGTTTCTGGCTATTCCTACCACAAAATAGTTTTCCCATGATTCCAAAAGTCATTTTGGAACACATTTTTCTAACAGAAATGGTACTTCTCACCCAGCTTATACATACAGTATATGTATTCTGCCATATGCTACAGCGGTAGAATAGAGATACATATAAATCTGATGGAAAAAAAAATAATCTTAATGTCTTCCTTTTCTTGAACAGCCCATTGAAAACAGGAGAAAGAAAATGTAGGGAGCAGAAGTTTAGCCTTCTGAGTGATGCTTACTTATTCTACAGCTGTGTATGTCTTCTAAATTTTCTCGTACATTTGAATGGTAGGGTGTGACATCAGCGATTCTTTTGGTTCAAATAGCTTTGTCACATCCTTTGACCATGCCTGACAGAGGTCAACATATGCAAAATAAGGACCTATTTCTTACAGAAGAAGGTGAGCATGTGGAAATATATATGTATAATCTCCAACAGGGCCCAGTATGCCACTGGCTCACTGTAGATCAAAAACTATTTTTGTGTTTAAATCTGTATGAAATTGCCTGTGCAACAGTAATCTGCACGTAACAGTGTGGCTTAAAGAGAGAGAAAACATTTCAACAGTGTTTACATAAAAAAAAACACAGAGATTTCTTTTTCTCCTATGCTAAACTCACAAAGGTATTGTTACAGAGTTTACAGAGAAAACTACATGTCAATATTCAATATCCTTTAAAAGCAATTCTTGTGATTGCTTTTTAAGCACTCTGGGAACTCCTTGAGGATCATGGTGATGGTCATTCCCCAGCATGTCACAGGTTGTGTCTGTCTCTCTCCCTCCTGCTCAGAGCTATAACTCCCTCTCCCAATCTTCCCATGATTCCCAGATATTCTTCTTTTTCCTCTCCTGTCTTGATTAGATGCCCTTGCATACTTATTTAATATTCTTTATAGATTTCTTAAATCTTTACTTGAATACAGCTTAGCTCTTAGGCTTTTCACAGACCACTTTATCTGGTTCTTTGTGTACTCATAGCTCGTTTAAATGATTTATTTTGCATCTTATGGATACGAAACCTGTCTCTGAGCCACAGAATCATAGGCCATGTTTTTTATTTTACTTATGCTGAATACTGAAATCAGTTCATGTATATAGGTAAGAATGGGTATTTATACATACATTTGGACAAAACAAGGTATTCTGACTGTTCTGTTCTTCAACTGGAATGCTTATCTTCCTCTCCAAATTTTTAAAGCATAAGTGTTATGGTTTCCATGGAAACTTGTGACAGTGTGTTTGAGCATCAAATATTTTCCTTGTTGTAGAAGTTAGCTCAGCAAAATGTACAGTGGCCCTGGATAAATTGAAAATCCAGTCTGCTGAAGCGCATATTTTAATGCAAAGGAGCAAAGGATTGCTTATTTTTACCCAGTAAACAACTTTGCAGTAACATTGCCTGTAAAGGAGAAAGTTTTAATCGTGTAGTCTGCAGACTATCTGCAGTCACAAAGTTAAAAAATAAAACAAAACAAAACAAAAATGCAATTTTCATTGTTATCTTAGATATATGATCAACATGGTTTACTATAACATTTCGTCAAATAAGAGTAAGCTGATTTAGCCATTTTATTCTTAATGCATTATTGTAACTTCAAAAGTATCTGAAGGAATAGCACTTCTCTGTAATTCATTAAATATCAAATATTTAATGCAGTCTGAAATCCTGTAAAAGTCTCCCATAAAGTTGGAGAGACACAGTCTCCCCTGTAAAAAGCAATACTTTGTTTTATGCAAGTTTTATGACTCTTGTGCAAACTACATCTATAACCTAGCTAACAAAAGGAGCAAGGCAACCTACAAGTAACACACTGGATATGGCACTGCATGCCTGGAGACAAAATTCCTATTTAAGTCAAGAAGCAATTTCTTGGGGTCTAGAAGTCTACATTGCCACTTAATGCCAGGCAAACCGAGAGAAAATGCAGTCACCCCAGGTCTATTTATTGTACCAGGGAACACTGCATCTCCAAGAGCAGGCGTAAATGACAAAGCATGATGCAAGGTTTGATTATAGGCCTTGTTACGAAGCTTTAGGAGAAGTAGTTGTATTGGGTTTACATGTCAAGGTTTTGGGAGCTGGGGACTGTAGGAGTGGCCTCTGTGAGAAGAATCCGGAAGGTGCCCCATGGTAGCTAAGGGCCAGTTTCAGCTGGTTCCAAAGGGCCCCGCTGCTTGCCAGAGCCAAGTCAGTAAGTGATGTTGTTTGCACCTCTGTGAGAGCAGAGAAGAGAAAGCAGAAAGAGGGAAAATAAAACTACTGTGCAACAGCAACTGGGAGAGAGAAAAGTGAGAACCATCACTGCAGATGCCAAGGTCAGTGCAGAAGGAGGGCAGGAGGTGCTCCAGGCACTGGAGCAGAAGCTCCCCTACGGCCTGTGGAGAGGCCCCTGGAGGAGCAGGTGATTCATGGAAGAACTCTATAACTCAAAGCAAATAAGTTGTAAAGTAGGTATGTGGTTTATTTCGGCGCTGGGCGCATGCGGGATAGCTCCCAAAGGCATGCACACCTTAACGTGGCAACTTGCTTTGGTTATATGCAGTAAAAAGTTACACATGCATGAAGTTTCCCAATACGCCTATACATATTCATAACTTATCCCCACTTTGTATTAAAATTAGCTCCAAGAAGTCATTTCCATAAACTCTTCCCATCTGCGCCTGCGCAGTGACTTCTGGTGGTGGTCGTCGGGGGGTCATGGGGATGAAGTCCGATAACTCCTCTTCATCACCACTAGTTGACCCCCTGTCTTTCTACAGACTCAGCTGCTCCTTGGCTCTTGTCCAAGCCACAAGGTTGGTCTCAGCTGTTTTTTGAGACAGGTTCCCCATCTTTGTCAGGAAACATCCTCTGTGAGGCGCCCCGAGACTCCTTGTTTCAGTTAATTTACACAGTAGTAAGCAAAGACACTCAGCAATATCTATTTTAAAGCGATTAAGCAAGCCCCCATTCTTTCATTCCTGGCTTTAATAATTGCTATCGTTTTATTTAGAAATCATTAATACGATTAGGCAAGCCCCATTCTTCTATCCCTGGCTTCACAGGCTGTCCCCCTGCAGCCCATGGGTCCCACACGGAGCAGGTCTCCACGCTGCAGCCCCCCCGTGGAGGAGCCCCCGGTGGAGCAGGTGGATGTGGCCTGGAGGAGGCTGCGGCCCATGGAGAGCCCCCGCAGGAGCAGGCCCCGGGCCGGAGCTGCAGCCCGTGGAGAGGAGCCCCCGCAGGAGCAGGGGGTCTGGGGGGAGCTGCAGCCCATGGGGGACCCGTGCTGGAGCAGTTTGCTCCTGATGGATAGACACCGTGGTACGGAGCCCTGTGAGAGCAGTTCCTGAAGAGCTGCTGCCTGTGGGCAGCCCCCGCAGGCTCAGTTCGGGCAGGACGGCATCCCGTGGGAGGGACCCCACGTGGAGCAGGGACAGAGAGGGACTGTGAAGGAGCGGCAGAGACGAAGCACCACGGACTGACCGCAGCCCCCATTCCCTATTCCCCTGCACCGCTCAAGGTACGAGAGGGTGGATGGAGGGAAAGTGTTTTCAAGGTGTTTTTTTGTTTGTTTCTCACTGCTCTAGCTTGTTAGTAGTAGGTAATAAATTTTATTAATCTCCCTAGACTGAGTCTGTTTTGCCCGTGATGATAAGTAGTTGAGTGATCTCCCTGTTTTTGCCTTGACCCTTGAGCCCTTTTCTTCATATTTTCTCCCTCTTTTTCTTTGAGGAGCGGGAGTGAGGGAGTGGTTGCGGGGGAGTCCAGCTGCCCAACTTCCCAGGTGAATAAAACCACCAGAATAATACACTAATGTTTAAATAAACTAATGTAAAAAGGTAAAAACATCAAAGTAAAAAAGGCTAGGACTGATACGATGTCAAAGAAAAATACCCTGAGCATTTTGCTTAAGTATTGCAGCATCCTCAGCAGCTGCCCTCTATCATTTCTAGCTAAGCAGTCAAGATTTAAAAGTAGAATATTTGTGAATTATTATTCACATAGGGAAACTTAAAATTTTGTGGTTGTATAGATTTCTATGTATATGTGTATATAAATAAATTAAATAAATTAGGTGTTTATCGTGTAATTGCTTTTCGTGACATTCAGAACAGTCTCTTCTCATGCTTTGGCAAACTGAAAATTAAAAAAAAAAAAAGGGAAATTGTAACATTTTAATGATGTTGCTATATAAACAATTTTTGAAAGGCCTTACTTTCCTAAGCTCTTTATTAATACAGTCAAAACAATGCAAAATCTATGCACTTCCATCATCATATTACTGTATTGGTAGAAAATAACATGATTTGGAGGTACTGACTGTTCCATAGCTACTAAGTCTTCTCACAGGTAACTAGTGATAGGACTAGAGGGAATGGCCTCATGTTGCACCAGTGGAGATTCAGGTTGGAAATTAGGAGTCATTTCTTCTCAGAAAGAGTAGTCAGGCATTGGAACAGGTGGTGGAGTCACCGTCCCTGGGGATGTTCAAGGAAAGATTGGACGTGGTGCTTAGGGACACAATTTAGTGGGTGACATTGGTGGTAGGGGGATGGTTGGACCAGATGATCTTGAAGGTCTTCTCCAACCTTAATGATTCTATGGTTCTAATGAGATGGGGGAAAGAGAAGAGAGTGAACTTTTACTAAAACTTTTTCTATGGTGAAATAAATATTTCAGATACTTATATTAAAATTATCCAGAAGAAATAATTTCTCCTAGCAGAAGAAACGCTTGCCGAGAAAACCCAGTTTTATTCAGTGTTCAAAGCCATGAAATTATATGCTGCAGTAAAAGTCAACAGTGTTCTGAACTGGTATACCTATTAACGTTTTTTTTTTGAAGATGAATATGATTATAAATATCTAGTGTATGCTTTGGTATAAATGTAATTTATTAAATGGAAAAGAGGTAGTTCTGAGACCTCTGTGACATTCATACCTTCTGTTGGGTCTGACCAGGGGAATCATATCATAGAATAGAATCACAGAATGATTTGGGTTGGAAGTGACTCTTACGTGATTATCTAGTTCCAACCCCCCCTGCCATGGACATGGACACCTCCTATTAGATCAGGTAGCCCAGTGTCCCATCCGACCTGGTTTTGAACAACTCCAAAGGTGCGGCATCCACAATTTCTCTGAGCAACCAGTTTCAGTGCGTCACCACCCTCTGAGTTAAGAATTTCCTCCTAACATCTAAATCTCCCCTCTTTGAATCTAAAATTATTTCCCCTTGTCCTATCATTATCTTCCTGAGCAAAAAGTTGTTCTCCGTCTTTTTTATAATCGCCCTTTAGGTATTGAAAAGCTGCAGTGAGGTCTCCCTGGAGCCTTCTCTTCTCCAGGCTGAACAGCCTCTGCTCTCTCAGCCTTTCTTCATAGGAGAGGTGCTTTGGCCCTCTAATCATATTTGTGGCCCTCCTCTGGACCTGCTTGAATAGATTCACATCCTTCTAGTGCTGGGGGCCTCAGACCTGGATGTAGCACTCCAAGTGGGGCCTCACAAGGGCAGAGCAGAGCGGGACAATCCCCTCCCTCCATCTGCTGGCCACTCCTCTCTTGATGCAGCCCAGGATGCGGTGGGCCTTCTGGGCTGGAAGCATGCACTGATGGTTTATGTCAAGATTTTTGTCCACCAGAACTCCCAAGTCCTTCTCTGCAGGGCTGCTCTCAATGAGGTCTTTTCCCAGTCTGTGCTCTTGTCTGGGATTGCCCTGAGCCAGGTGCAGCAACTTGCATGTTCACATGGAACAACTTTTCAAGCTTGTCTAGGTCCCTTTGGATGGCATCCCTTCCTTCTGTTTTTATCAACTGCACCACTCAGCTTGGTGTCATCTGCAAACTTGCTGAGGGTGCACTGGATCCCCCTGTCTATGTTACAGGTAAAGATATTAAATAGTATCACTGCCAAGACAGGCCACTGAGGGACACCACTCATCACCGGCCTCCACCTGGACATAGAGCCATTGACCACCACTCTCTGAGTGTGACCTTCAAGCCAATTCCCTATCCACTGAATGGTCCACCCATCAAGTCTATATCTCTCCAATTTGGAGACCAGGGTGTCAACTTTATTCTATAATTACATTAGAGCAGGGAAACAAATCTGAACGTGGTCTTATGATGGATACAGATTCCACAGATAGTTAAGAGATTAGTGTAGTGGGTTTTTTGTTATGTGTTTTTCATTTATTTATTTATTTATTTATTTATTTTTATTCTGGTGTATGTTAACACAGGCTGACACTGCTTAAAGTGATGATAGTACAGAAGATTAGAAGGGAATGGCTATTAATTATACAGTCTGGTACAAGCTGCTGAAGCTGAGTTAGAAGCATACCTCTAAATGGAGAAATAATATATTTGACATAGAATACCTTGATGAAGTCTGATTTACATTTGAAAGCCAGTTGAGTACTGCCAGAAGGATTATTTTTTTATAAAAGAGAATAAACAGGAATGACATTAGAAGCATGCGAATTTCAAGCTACGCAGGAGTCACATCAGAGGATGAATTAATTTTAACATAATTATTTTAATTTCTCTCTAAGCCTACTGAAGCTACTGACTTGATATTGTTGTACAGCTGTGTTTACTTTTTAACTCAAATTAGCTTGTAATCCCAGTCTGTCCATGACTAAAAAGCAATCTCATTTTGGCTGTGAGGTAGTGAGGTTATTTTGGGAGGCTTATTGTATTTTTATTAATCAGTGACTTACTCTCTGAAGTTATTGATATATGTTTCCTTTCTTCCCAAGAAATCAGGGGGTTCTCATGACATGTATGCTGTAGGTTCAAGAAGCCACCCTCATCGCACTGGTTCCTCCCTTCCAGTCAGTAGTTCACTCAATGAATTCTCTTTGCTTAGAAACATTTTTGACAACCACAAAGACCACAATGTGCTCCACTCTGTGGAACAGAGGGGAACAATCACCTCCCTCAGCCTTCTGGACATGCTTCTTTTGATGCAGTCCAGGATACGGTTAGCTTTCTGGGTGACAGGCTTGCATCACTGGGTCACGTTGAGCTTTTCATCAACCAGCACCCCTAGGTCCTTCTCCTCAGGGCTGTTCTCAGTGTATTCTCTGCCCAGTCTGTATTTGTGCTTGGGATTTCCCCAACCCAGTTGCAGGACCTCGCACTTTGCCGTCTTGAATTTCATGAGGCTCATGAAGCTATACTGACACTTATGATAAAGGTAGGATTGAGTTAGAGTGGCAAGCAGTAGCAAATTCAAGCTACTTGTAGGACAACTGACTGGATCTTTCTCAATGGTGCTAACAATTGTGGGAGTGATAATCATGTGTGGCATATTTCTTTTATTTACTGGGAGGTTATGCTGTGATCTGTTTTGTGCTGTTACACACAAAGGGAATCAGGAAGGCAAGGTGCAAGTGAGGAGAAGGGCTTAAAGGAGGACTGCAAGATCAGAGACTGAGAGAGGGATGAGAATAGCAGGCAGAAGACAGGCAGCCATGATTCAAAAGGGGCAAAAGGAAAAATTATAACTTTTATAAGTGACTGTATAAATTTGGTGCAACCCAGAAATCCACTGAATGTTGCTGTACTGGCAGAAGACTGAAGGAAAGAATCCACCCTAAAAGCTTGCAAGAGAGATCTGCTCGTGTGTCTCCGACTTCTATTACACCTTAGCAGACACTCCAAGTTTTCTGCATCTAAATTCATTTAGAAGGCAAAGTTCCAGTAAAACACAACTTTTAAAATTCTGCGAACTTTGGTATTTTGGTGTGTCCTGTTGTGAGGTAAATATGCAAACTGTCATGTCTTAGATCAACCGTGACCAATTCAGGGTCTTGTCTCGACACGTCACCAGCATGATCGGTACATGTGCAGTGTATGCACAGATGAAGTGATTAATAGATTTTGAAAGGTTATACTCTGAAAATCCAAGTTTGTAATCTTGTAGCTGGTGAATACTTCATATGAAGGTTGTTTACCCAGAAACACACCAATGCTGTACTTCTTGCCTGAGACACAATCCCAGCTATAGACGAGTGTGGTTTATGGCATGGTTCTGGGAAGGCCAAGATCTCCCAGCTGGGGACAGAAAAATATTGTGCTGTTACTGGCTTTTCTTGCAACGTTGTTGAGAGTTCAGAAGAAAAAGTAATTGATCCAGGAAGGAATGCCCTAAAAGTGGGAATATTTCAGAAAATGGAACCAGAAGCTTTAATGCAGTCATAGAAGTGTCATATAAGTGTATAATTAAGCAACATAGCTTTGTAACATTTTTTTATTGATACTTATTTCTTCCAACCTGCAAGATTTTGAAGAATATCTAATGGAATAATTATTGGCATATATATTTTTGTATCTTGAAAGACTACTCTAAATTTTGAAATTAGGATACATTTATGGAAGAAAAGATCAAGTTAAGAATACAGCAGATGATGAGTGTTTGGGATATTTCATTTTACAGTTATTTTCTACTATAAACTCATTTACGTGCTAACAATATATTTATTAAATTTGGAAGCACTTTGTTTTGACTTTATTAAAGTAAATCAATTATTCTTTGGATGTGATTCTGAGAAGGTTGAATACCATCCCCCCTTCCCCAAATCCCCCAATTTTTTTTTATTTTTTTTTTTTTTTGACATACAGACCAGATTTTTGCTTAGGATGTCCTATTCCAAATGCCTATTCTACTGCTTCTCAGGAGTTATCTCTGGTCTGCTGAACTGCAGTATTCTGCATTTAAACTATTTAAACTCTTTCAGCTCACATTTTCTCTCTTTTATGAGGCAATTTATATTTTCATTTCAGTAGGGGCACAAATATTAATAAAGTCACAAGCAGAAGAGGAGCATCAACAGTCTAGCTTTTACCACAGGAGTCTAGCTCTAGTTTTATTAAAAAGTCTTGAACTACAGAGATTATTTTGAGTTGAGTGAGAATGTTTTGATTTGCTGATTATTAAAAACATCCCTTTTTGTCTGTCATTTGGCAACCAAATAGTTTAAAAAAAAAAAAAAAAAAAACACGTGACAACACAGTCATAGATGACAGTTTGGTGCTACTGGTGTTACACCTTGCATGAATGCCTGCTTCAAATTTTCTTTTCCTTTTGTTATGACTGAAGAAAAACTTCTCATGATGATCCTTCTATACATTAACCTCAACTCCTACTCACTTAATAAAGCACTCTCTTCCGGTTTATTTTTGTCTTTAATTATGTACACACTAACATGTACCAAATATGTTGCTATTTGAGTTACTCTTGTTTCTGTTTAATTCATGAATCAACTAACTTCCACAAACTCCCTTCATATGTGTATATTTGCAAAAGCCTCTCAGTAATTATCATATGCTGTGTAATAGTAGAAAGACAGTGCTTCCTTATCCTTAACACTCCACCATTACCATCACCACCAATTGGTTTATATTATAATATTTTATATTTTAATCATTCTTTTCCCAATATGATATTACTGGAGGGAAGAGGGGAAGAGAAAATAGTCTCCATGACAAATCTATTTTTATTCTGTTTTTGCTGCACTTTTAATCTTTCTGAATTTCTTTGCACCTACTGTCCTGTAACCAGCATCTTTCCCATATTAGAGAAACATAGTTGTATGGTTGTCATCTTTAGGACTAGTATATGCATATATTTTACATGATAATGGTTCTAATCAGGAAAGAAATGCTGAGCATATCTCTTTGTTTGATTTACCCCTTGTTAATATTCATACACAAAAAAAGCGCTACATAAGGTCATTAAGACTTCTTAGCTGATAGATGATAACAAGCAATTACAAGCAGGGAATCCTCACATCATAGAGAAAACTCCTTTTGATCTAGTTTTATATTTATATTTGTAGTGACTTGAAAAAAGTTTGAAATGTTAATGAAAAGTTTCAGAAAATCAAAATCCATGATAGTTTAGTTAATAAACAATAGGTCAGTTCAGAAATGAGTCTAAACTGATCATTAAAATAAATTTATGTTAATGCTGTGTGTTTTAAGAAAGCCAATCTGTCTTTCACCAAAGGTGAAAGATTATGCATGGAAAAAAAAAAAATCTGCAAGTACACTTTCAAGATGGTAAATTATACCTGAATAATAAGATACTGAAAAGAATTTAGGGATTATGATAATTATCACACTGAAGTTCTTAGGTGTCTTTCTTTAGTTATACAGTTTAGTTATCTAGTTTCTTGCATCAGAAAAGGAAAACTAGAGAACAATGCAGGATGCTATTCCTTTTAGATATGATATAATTAATAACCGTGGTGAAGACGTGATGTCTAGACCAGTTAAACACATTTGAAAAAGGATGTCAGCAACCTATAAGAGTTTCAGAGAATGATACAAATATAATCAGAGGCTTGGAAACATGTCTACTTCTAAAAAATATAAAGCAAATTAATAGAATTTATCCAATAACAGAACACGTAGGAGTTGTTCATATATGTGCATTGATGGAGAAAACACTTGAGGTTTTAGCTCATACCGTTCTCTAGCAGAGAACAGGAAGATACATCTTTCCAGATTCTCAATAATATTTATATCTTATAATACATTTATGTAACAAGTATATGTCAAAAGGTTGGAGTCTCTCCCAGAAACCATTTATTTATGAAACAAGTCAAAATGTTGAGAACTGAACAGAAATGGAAAAGTAAGAAGCATGTAAGAACATTTGAGAAACAATTTTAAGAAGACAAATTGGGTGTACTTCTTAACTGGTGAATTTCTGTTTAACTGGCAAACATGATAATAGTATACTGTAGGGGACAAAATCATCCCTAGAAGAGATAATGGTGATTTAATGCCTTTGTGCAAGGTAATAGTGAGACCCCATGTATAGATATAATTGCACTTGAAAGACAATTTCAAAGCATTATTAAATGCAGAGAAAATAATTGAATGTGATGATCAGATAGAGTGGGTACCAGAAGACCCTGACTTGCTGAACATGCAATTGATAAAAGACATCATTGTTTTCTGTGATTTTCCTGTTTCCAGAAAATAAATACACCTTAATAAATTAAGGATCATTTCACTGTTCCTGAAATACTCATTTTCTTCAAATAGTAGATATTTTGTATGATGATGTGAAGTACAACTTCTATATGGATTCCCTTCAAACTGTGGTTTAAGCAAGTTACAACTAATTCAGTATTTGGATGAATTTCAGCCTAAAATGTAACTTAGATTGTGTTACTTTTTCCTTCACAAGCAAAAAATAAAAATAAAAATAAATAAAAATAAAAATAAAAATAAAAATAAAAATGAACTTCAAGCAATTGATGACCAGACATCTTAAACATGAAGTCTTTATGTAATGTCACCAGGACAGTAAATGCAAGTCTATATATGGTAGTTGTATAGGATCTTCAAATATAAGGGTACTGTTAAGAGAAGGCAGATAACCTGCAGTCATCTGGATCTGAACTCTTGTTCCGGTTACTAATAAAAACCTGTCTTTTTGTCTTCTCTGTCTATACCAAATAACGTTGCTGTTGCTACTTTACATGATTTCATGATCATAGAATCATAGAATATTTTGGGTTGGAAGTGACCTTTAAAGAGCATCTAATTCCAACCCTGATGCCATGGTGGGGGGTCTTGTTGCTTAAAGATCCGTACAGCCTGGTCTTTAACATTTCCAGGGATGGGGAAGAGGGCATCCACAACCACTCTGGTCCCTTCGGTCTCCGTTTATCAGTACACATTACACATCTGTGCTCTTCATTGGGACACTGTTCTAATATGAAAAGGCTAGGAATTTACCCCCTCTTCAGATGAACTGAAATCCAGTATTTCCCTAGCTATATACTCAGGGTATGATGAAACAGGAAAATCATTTGTAAATGCAGAATTACAGAATCATTTAGGTTGGAAAGGACCTCTAAGATCATCAAGTCCAAACATTACCCTAGCACTGCCAAGTCTACCACTAAACAATGTCCCTAAGCACCACATCCACACATCTTCTCAATACTTCCAGGGATGGTGACTCAGCCACTTCCCTGGGCAGCCTGTTCCAATGCTTCACAACCCTTTCAGTGAAGAACTTTTTCCTAATATCCAGCCTAAGCCTCCCCTAGTGCAACTTAAGGCCATTTCCACTTGTCCTTTTGCTTTTGCTTGGGAGAAGAGACCAATCCCCACCCCACTAAAACCTTCTTTGAGGCAGTTGTAGAGTGATAAGGTCTCCCCTGAGCCTCTTTTACTCTAGGCTAAATAACCCCAGTTCCCTCAGCCGTTCCTCGTAAATCTTGTTTTGTAGACCTGTCACCAGCTTCATTGCCCTTCTTTGGACACACTCCAGCACCTCAATGTCCTTCTTGTAGGGAGAGGCCCAAAACTAAACATGGTATTTGAGGTGCAGTCTCACCACCAGAGCCGAGTACACACGGACAATCACTTTCTCAGTTCTTCTGGCCTATTCCTGATACAAGCCAGGATGCTGTTGGCCTTCTTGGCCATATGAGCACACTGCTGGCTCATATTCAGCCGGATTTCGACCAATACCCCCAGGTCCCTTTCCACCAGGCACCTTTCCAGCCACTCTTCTCCCAGCCTGTAGCACTGCATGGGGTTGTTGTGCCCCAAGTGCAGGACCTCACACTTGGCCTTGTTGAACCTCATACAGTTGGCCACAGCCCATTGACCCAGTTTATCCAGATCCTTCTGTAGAGCCTTCCTGCCCTCAAGCAGATCAGCATGTGGTGTAATGAGATCAGTTTCAGTAACACAAGACCTAGATGCTTGTTCCTGAAGCAATCCTGCGTAAGTTGAGTTATTTACAGGAACAGTTTAAATTAAAGGACTATGTTCAGCTTCATAACATATGTTCCTAGATGTGAACTGATAGTTAGAAGAATGAATTTCAAATTTGTACAATTGACATAGGCAAAAGATATTTAGAGGTCAGTTGCTTTTAAAATATCATGTTATATAAAGAGAGCTGAATAAATATGAACACATACAATGAGGATTGAAATGTTTTTGCCTGGCTTTATAAATTAGGTAAACAAGGTAATAGCCTTGAGGAGCACAGGGTTCTCTGATCTTTCTCAGTCTGTGCTGTCTGCATTCTTATTAAATAATCAGTGGGAAACAGATGGAGACTGAAAAACAGTTCATCTTCAGTGACTATGAATATTTGTGCACTTTTTTATATTTTATTATTATTTTTTGAATGAAGAATGAATACTGAGCAAATAGCATTTTTTTTAACTGGCTCATGTTGATCAATGTAAGTGTATCTTGACTCTCAAGGAAACTGAATTATAAACACTGCTGCTGTCCTTCCTGAATATACTAACAAACCCAGCAAACTAGATGACTACAGTCCATAGCATTTGACTTAATCATCCCAAATCATCTCAGTCATTCCATATCTAAAATTAACAATGTCATATTATTCCTTTAAAAGTTTTAAACTTTTTTTTTGGGAGGGGAGGGGGGGGGGGAACAGACAAAAAGTGAATTTGTTTGCCGAGTAAATGTCACATATATTAAAACTATTAATTTGAAAAGCAGTTTTAATTTAATTCATTCTATTTTAATTATATTTTTAACATGCAGCTTTTTTTACTATGACTTAATAATCATGTCATAGGAAGCGGGAGCGGCATTACTAACGATCTACATTGCTGTATTTCTTGCTAAGACTGTACTTGTATTTTAAAGGTACAATTATTGGAAGGAGCTGTTGTGAAGGGCAAGGAAAAGATATGCTTTAGGTAACAATTCTCTCTCTTTGATTTTCTTTCATTCATTGCTATATTCTACATGGTTCTGCAATACATTACTCTGGATGCAAGGTCAAGTATCCAGAAGCTGGAAATGCCACAGTTACAGTTGCTTTTAAAACTATAATTAGGCATCTTACACATGAATTATGAAGGGGCTATTTGATAAATGATTTTCTAGTTCCATGGCTGTAAAGAACATTGAAAAAAACACTGAAGAGAAGGGAATTTTGGTAGAGCAAAACCAAAATGCATGGAAAAATATAATAAAATATACTAAAAGATTAAACTGGTTAAATTCAGCTTTACAGTGATCTGAAAGTTGAGAAGAAATCATGCATAAACTGGAAACTTACAAGATTACTAGTGACTAAGATAAACTTACAGCATGAGAGGACAAAATCAGGAGGGATAAGGTACAGAATAGATCATTGTGAAAACAGAATAACAACAGCAAATATACATATATATACATATATATATACAGATATAAAGTTGTAGACTAGAAACAATGAATGCCTTTGCCAGGTACTCAATGAGAGAGGAAGGATGATTATATATAGTGACAAGAATGCCAAGTTTTTGAAGTTTTTCTTGCTTAGTTTGTAGTTTTGAAGACTTTCATGCTTAGTAAGTTGCTATGATCTGAAACTTAGTACTGCTAATGGCGTGTATCAGTGTGGAAACTGAAGTAAAGATAAGAATGCTTAGATTTGTTAAATGGTCTTAGTAATCTAAGTGGACGTATAGAAATTCATATAGGCTACCAAAGGAACGTTTCATCCTTGGGTACTTAAAAAATAATAATCAGAGTTTGGGAAGGAAGGGAGGAATTCCAGAAGATTAGACAGTAAAATATATATATACTGTCTCTAAACAAAAAAAAAATGGGAAAAGAAAAGATCAGGGAATGTTAGGTAGTTCAGCATACTGTTGTGTTTTTAACCCCAGCAGGAAGCTCATCACCACACAGTGGCTCACTCACTCTCTCCAGGTTGGATGGGGGAGAGAATTGGAAAGGTAAAAGTGAGAGAACTCGTGGGTTGAGATAAAGATATTTAAGTAAGTAAAGCAGAAGCTGTGTGCACAAACAAAACCGTACCAGGAATTCATTCACTGCCTCCCATCAGCAGGCAGGTGTTCAGCCACTCCCAGGAAAGCAGGGCTCACCACGTGTTACAGTTTCTTGGGAAGACAAATGCCATCACTCTGAACATCCCCCCTTCCTCCTTCTTTACCCCATTTTTTATTGTTGAGCATGATGCCATATGACATGGGACATCCCTTTGGTCAGTCTGGATCCCAGCTGTGTCCCTTCCCAGCTCCTGGTGCGCCTCCAGCCTCCTCGCTGGCAGGGCAGCACAAGAAGAAGAAAAGTCCTTGGCTCTGTGTAAGCACTGCTGTGCAACAACTAAAAATATCAGTGTGTTATCACCACTGTTTTCATCAAAAATCCAAAGCACGGCATCATACAGGCCTCCACAAAGAGAATCAACTCTATCCCAGCCAAAACCATGACTCCTACCTTCATTATATAAAAAATAAGTGGAAAACCCCAAAACCTAGAAATATATATATATATATTAAGTGGGGAATGGGTAACAGCCAACATGCATCTGTCAAGAGAAAAACAAATCAAACCAACCCAATTTCTTTTTATGATGGTAAAAAAGTTATTTTGAAAGAAGTCACAATTGTCACACACATTAATACAGGATCAGAGGACAGAATGCCTGCAACCTTTTCATAAGCAACTCAGACAAACACGATCTAGCTGAAACCGTAGTAGAAGGGTGCACAGATGGTTAAATAGTGTTGAACAGATAGTCCTCAGACTGAAAACTGCATCAAGCAGGGCAGCAAAGGAATCTGTCCTACATCTCTTACTACTCAGTATTGTAATTAGCAATTTAGACATGAGACGAGAAAATTGTTAAGCAGTTTGTAAAGGATATGAAAATGCAAGGAAAAGCACTGGACCTTTGAGTACATTAAATGAATTGGAAACAGTCCAGTAGAGAGTAACAAGGCTGCTCAAAGAGATGAGAAAATGTTGAAATAATTGGGATTGTTTAAAACAGAGAAGAGAAAACTGAGAGGATGACATAATAATGATCATCAGGTATGCTTAACGTTGTCACTAGGAAAAAAATAGACTGCTGTGACCACAAGGAATAGGGCAAAAAGTAATGGTCACAGAGCCATCCAAGCACATACACTTTAAATTATTCTATTGATCCCTGCAGTTACAGACATGCGCTGCCAGAATTTAGAAATCTATCATCTACTTACTAATTGAGACACGTAGCACAGCACCTATAAACTAGATCTGTATATATTAGTCAAACCAACATACTGTCGGTGTGGAAATAATTTCGCTGAGTGAGATATTGTCTCATCTGTGAGATCTTTTTCTTTTTTTTTTTTTTTTGGGGGGGGGGGAGGGCAGCAGTCCTCTGACTGATCACAGATACTGCAATAACTGCAGCAAAAGAGTCACTCATGAGAAGTTTGTGGTTTAGAGTGCAATGATATTCATATTTATTTTGAAAGCAATTTATATACACCTCCATTTATTTCAGAGTAACTGGCTATTTTCAATGTGCTTTAATGGGCAGGATTAGTCATCATGATGTGCAAGTGAATGTCAAGAAATCCTTGTTCTTTCTGCTAGATTTCACTAATGTAGAAACAATCAATCAGCACCACTCACTTAATTCCTAGTCTAACAATCTGTTTACAATGGAGCATTTGTGATGTTGCCTGTCAGTTTACATTACCTTTTGAGCAGTCACTTCTCAAGAATGGCACTGCCAGAAGCAGTTGACTTTGACAGTAGCAGTATATTCCACAGGCCACTCTAATGTGTAAGTTAGCCTTTTCACAGTAGCCCCAGTGAACTATGCTAACTTTTAAAGACAATTAAAACTAGGCAGCCTCTAGGGTTCTGTGACTTAAAGTAGATTTGATCAAATATAATGAGCTTTTAGGGCAATTTCTGAAATGTATTTTCAAGTAAAATTCAAATGTGATCAAATGTTACATTCTGAAACAGAAAGCAGCGTAATGGTTTAAAAATATGATATAAACCCTTTTTATTAAACATTCTCAGATGCCCAACTATAAATAAAAAATAAATCCCAAAAATATAAAATATGATTTTTCTTTGAATACACTGTACCTGTTATATTCTTCAATCTAGCAAAATCTCTCTACTATTTGTTGAGCGAGTACAGATGAAACAGCTGAAGTTTCATCTCCCTGTTCATAACTGATTTCTCTTTCAGAAATAAAATATTGTTTGTTCTTGAAAATTCCTTTCACATCATGATCCTAACTACATAAATATTTTAACTTATTGAAAGTTCTGATACACGAGTAAAAACATTCTGTTTTTCCCAGGTACTAATGTTGCCCATGGCAGGGGGGTTGGAACTAGATGATCTTTAATGTCCCTTCTAACCTAAACCATTCTAATATTCTATTATTCTATTATTATTCTTTGAAAAATAGGTTGTAGACCACTTACATCAGAGTTACATGGTAAGACTTGTGTCTAGATAGCACCTAACAATATAACCTTTAAGCGATCATTAATTCAACAGTGTAATTCCTCCATAAATGCTACTACACAATATCATGAGCATGTTCTGAAGAATGCTGTAAAGCACTGCACAACGCTACTGGTGTGTCGAGCTCCAGCCCTAGTATTTACTCTAGCAAATCCACTGCATCAGGTCTGCATCAATGATTTTAAACTGTTTTCTTAATAATGGTGGAAACCATAATTCCCCTATGTATGAATGAATGTGCTGCTAATGACCTTTACATTTTTATGGGCTTTTGCAAAATTTGATTCAGTCGCAGAAGTTAAAAAATAGGTATTTCTTACAAGATTTCTGAAAAAGCAGGTAGGAGTACATGCGTGATGTTGGAAAGGAACTAACCCACCTAATACCCCAAAGACTAGATGCGGCAGTCATTGAAAACCAAGATCACAGTTTTTCGTATATATGCAACAACTTATTTAAATTGCCAGAGATATTTTCCAGACAGTTTACCTTTTGTCAAACTTAATTTTCATCTGAATTTTTGTCTTTGTGTACAAGTCATTTTCTTTTACTTCCTTGATTCCAAGAATATTTCAGGTGGAAAAGAAATTATGAGAATTGTTACCCTTATTCAAAAAACAAACAAACAAACAAAAACTCACAAAGAACTTTCCTGAAATTTGGCGGTAATGCAGTTTGTGACTGCCAAAAGTACCTTTCAGATTTCTAATGAAAATCTGGTTTGGCTTGTGTAAGTTATACAAGCTAAAAAAAAAAATAAAAAATAAAAAAAATCCTTATTTAGTAAGAAATCTCAAAAAATGCTGTCTCTAAAATGTCAGCAGACTTCCTTCATGTTACATTTAGATGGGACAGTAGTGCACCATTTTATATACCTCCTCTGTATCTTTGGCATCCACCCACGCAATGGAATCCTCTTCATTGCAGGATTTGAATAGACACAGAAACAAATGATGCTGAAATCGAGAAGAGAACTGGTGCTAGAGTGTGGAAGTGACGTGGAGATGCAAATCAGAAAGAAGTATAGAATGGAAAAGGACAGCTTCAAATGAAGCTGGGGTTGTTGTCTTTCACAGCTCTAGCATAAAGCTGTCTAAGAAACTTATGTTTATCTGTATTCCATTTCCAGCCCATAGCAGTTTTACATCTACCTGTTCTTGTCCCAACACTGTTTTCATTTAATAGCTTTTATTTCTCCTGGGCTTATCCCTCTGACATTCTAACAAGCAGCAATCATCTCTTTTCTCAACTTTTCTTTATTTAAATAAAAATAAAATTTAATAAATAATAAAATTTAATACAATAAAAGTTCATTATCATAGGATAAGCTCTGGCTAGAGAAAAATACACATAGAATGAGACCATAATTTTCTTTAAACTTTGTTTTTCTGAATGAGATGCATTTGGGTATTTTGACTCATGGAGCTCACACATCACAAAGTAGAGGGCATGCTGTGGCTATCTGGTAGACATTATTCTAATAGCACAGTTTCAGAGAGGAGTCTGTCAAATATAAGGAATCCACACCAAAACTATTAAATCTCTAAAAGACAAAAAGAAACAGCCAATTTGCCAAAGTTACCACAATTAAAATAACAAATAGATTTCTTTTTTGTGATCTCTCATATGTTGATGAACATATAAGTGAGTAATGTTCATGTTTATTCTCTGTAGATAGTTTCATTTTTTTCAGGAATGAAATGGTGGAGGAATACAAAGACTAATTATTTATACATATTGATCAGCTATTTCATTTGTCATTTTTATACCATATAAAATGAGTTAGGGCTTTTCTACATACAGCATTAGGATGTAACATCTACATGAAGAAAGAAGTGTGAGTGACAGAACATGTCGGAAAAGAAAAAAGAGAGAAACAGTAGAAGAGAGTAAAAGAGAGAGGGAGAGAAGAAGAAAGAAGGGAAGGGAAGGGAAGGGAAGGGAAGGGAAGGGAAGGGAAGGGAAGGGAAGGGAAGGGAAGGGAAGGGAAGGGAAGGGAAGGGAAGGGAAGGGAAGGGAAGGGAAGGGAAGGGAAGGGAAGGGAAGGGAAGGGAAGGGAAGGGAAGGGAAGGGAAGGGAAGGGAAGGGAAGGGAAGGGAAGGGAAGGGAAGGGAAGGGAAGGGAAGGGAAGGGAAGGGAAGGGAAGGGAAGGGAAGGGAAGGGAAGGGAAGGGAAGGGAAGGGAAGGGAAGGGAAGGGAAGGGAAGGGAAGGGAAGGGAAGGGAAGGGAAGGGAAGGGAAGGGAAGGGAAGGGAAGGGAAGGGAAGGGAAGGGAAGGGAAGGGAAGGGAAGGGAAGGGAAGGGAAGGGAAGGGAAGGGAAGGGAAGGGAAGGGAAGGGAAGGGAAGGGAAGGGAAGGGAAGGGAAGGGAAGGGAAGGGAAGGGAAGGGAAGGGAAGGGAAGGGAGGAGGGAACGGAGGAGGGAAGGGAGGAGGGAAGGGAGGAGGGAAGGGAGGAAGGGAGGGAGGAAGGGAGGAAGGGAGGAAGGGAGGAAGGAAAAGGAAGAAAAATGAGAAAAGAAAGAAAGAAGAGAAAGAGAGAGAGGGAGAGAATCTGGCTGGAATTGTAAAATCCCTACCTTAGAAAAGCTTTAAATACTTCAAATGTACCAAGGATAAAATGTGAAAAATTATGCTGTTTAACCCTGTTCTGCTTATCTTGCCAGACATACTCAGGTGAAATGTAATATACTTCTTGGGCTGGCTTTCAAATAACCTGGGGCAACCAAAACAGAAGCACTCAGAATAACAATTTGTTTTGCAAACAACTTTTGAATGTAGCATCTGAAAGTGAGCGCATTTGTGACCATGTCCTTATGATTTCAATGTTTTTCTTTTTTTTTTCTTTTCATATGAAAACATTTAATTTAAAATCATTTATTACCATAAGGAACTAAACATTTATCAGAGATAAATTGCTTGCAAAGGGGATAATTTGGCAATAACTGATTACTGTGTTAATTTCTGATAAATCACGAACAGTCTTTTTTCTTGGATTTCTAATAAACTGCATTCTGTTTCATTAATATTCTGGATGATTAATCCCCACACACTCCTGGGAGAAAGTGAATTCAGTTTTGACTTTTAAGATATTTCTAAAGGTTTGCCAGCATTGCTACATTAAATACTATTTAAATTATTTGAAAACTCATTCAACTCTAATAACTTCTCTTATTTCATTTAAAAAGCATGACACATTCCAGATAAAATGAAATGCATTGAAGTGTTTCAGTATATATATATAAACTATAAACATATAAACTATATGTTTATATAGTATATAAATGTTTCCTTTACTTACTTCTTGTGTTCATCTTTTGATGTAAATAATTTCAGTTTTCATATGTGGCTATATAATATGTATGATACAAATATCTATTATTTTATTTTAAAAATTGGGACTCTACTTGAAAAAGAATGTTTAAGCACTTTATTAATTTAGATAAAACCAGGTTTTACGGACCTTAGCTATAATATCAGTAATGATCAATAAGTATTGATCAATAATGATCAATAAGACTTATAATTACTCTAGAAAAACATGTACATGGAGAATAGGAAAAATGAAACATTTTTTTAATTAGGGAAATCATGAGCAACCTTCTATACGATCTTCTTTCATTTCTTAAGCAAAGGAAATATGATAGCTTTGTTATCATAAGGAAAAATTATTCAAGTATTGTAACATGTATATGAAATTAGGGGAAGACAAAACTTAAAGTAATTGTGTTTATGTGAATTATTGTGATCTAGAGATACTCCCAGGGAACCTTCCCTCTGTTCAGCTTGGCTTGAAGTTCAAAGTGATTTAACACAACTTGACAAAACCTTAGGCAATCTCAGAACAAGAGTATAGTTCCTTAAAAATGTTCAGTCATGCCTTGATGCCTCTTAAAGTATTGCTTAAATGATTTTCAGGCTTTCCAAAAGTTTAGCCTTGTTCATAGATGATAAGATTTAAATCTTAATCTGTTCCTCTATTCATATAAATCTAATCAGTTGTTCTGCTACTATGACTTTTCCTATCCTTCCATTTTGCTGAAATTCTTCACATACTTTTTCTTCTTTCCTCTTCTTAAACATTATTCTCTTTGCTTTCGTGACCTTTTTAATACTCTCGTATGGCCACGGGGTTGAGTAAAATTCCTCTTGACTTTGTAGGATAATACATGAGCTCTAATATTAGTTTCTTTTTTCATTTAAAAATCAATGGTATTTCTGTCACCAACCTGATCAGAGATAACAGTAAGCTTTTATACTTGTTGTCTATATCAGTTTCTTACAGTGCTTAAAACAATGAAATGTTATTTTTTTGGAGCAAATTTCCATTTTCTAAGAAGTGACATCTAAAGAATTCCAGCGGGCAGTGGATAATACAGACTGTAAGACATATCACTTTTGAAGACTAAAAAATAGAATACATTTGAGGGCTGTCATGTATGCAATAACTGTGTAACAGTTCTAAAGTCTGGGGTTCATTCTATAAACACTGCTGAGAGGCACAGATATGGGGTGGAGGGAGGGATTCACCCTCCTCCATTACAGTCTCTCAGTTAGGGTGCTGTGTTAAAAGACCAGTTTTCCAGGTGATTCTTGGCAGAAAGGCAAAATCTAATTCAAAGAAGAAAACTGACTTCAGTGCCATGACTAACTCTTTCTCTATAAAACCATATACTTTAGGTTTAAGAATATGTAAAAACATTCCCGTGATTAATCCATCAGGCAAGCCTCTGTTCCAAGGCTGACTTTCTGTATGAACTTGTGCAGCATAACTGACACTGAATCTAGTTACCTGTGATTTAAGTGTTGAAAGTGCCAGACAGCAATCACATCTGCTTACTTCGCAAGGCTGCTCAGCACTCTACAAAACGAAGTGGGGGAAACTCCAGAGCCACATCAATCATTTGAGTGGCCATGTCCAGTCTTCCTAAGAAGAGTTTAGGAAGCCAGTGTTTCTCTTGGGATTTGATACACCTAATTTCAACTGAATTGTATGTGGCAACCTTCCTTCTTTTGCTCGTCTTCTGGTTAGAACATTACTCATGTCCTAGGAAGGTCCCTTACATTATAATGAAACCCAAGTACCTCCTTTCTTTACTGTTCTTGTTAAAGCTGAACCACGTAGAAGCCTTAAGCCAGGGGGAGAAAGGGAAAGAGTAAACCTGACATTAATCTGTGAGTCAGAATTTTCAGCTGCATCAGAATAAGCAAGACTGAATTTCATAGAATTATAGAATCGTAGAATGGCTTTGGTTTGGAAGGGACCTTAAAGACGACATCATTCCACCCCCCTGCCATGGGCAGGGACACCTTACTCCAGAGCAGGTTGCTCAAAGCCCCATCCAACTTGGCCTTGAACACTTCCAGGGATGGGGCATCCACAGCTTCTCTGGGCAACCTGTGCCAGTGCCTCACCATTCTTAGGGTAACTTCAGTACCCTTTTTTAATTTAAAACCATTGCTTCTTGTCCCATACTATACTCCCTGACAAGGAGTCACTCCCCCAAGCTTTCCTCTATTCCCCCTTTTTTTGAGACATCCATTTTTTTTTTTTTTTGCAAAATGTTTGCAAAGCGTCAGGGCTTAGCCTTGCCAGGCTTGCCCTCTGAACTTTTCTGTACCTGCTTAGAGCCTTGTTTTTTTGCCATGTTTGTTTAGCCTTTCTTTAGCCAGGACGGTATTTTTTTCTAATTGACAAGATAGTTGTTTTTTGTTTGTTTTGTATTGATTTTGTTTTTTCCTTTGCTTATCTTGGTATAGTAGAATCACAGTTTTATCTAGACAACAGTAACAAGCATTTATTCTATGTAAAATGAGATGTTTTCAATTCCTGAAAATAACTCTTAGTGATGCAGTGTAGAGAAATGCAGGCCTGATACAATAGCACACAGGATATGATGTAAAGCAACGCACGTATGGCGTAGTAGGCGATGGGGCACAGACTGTGCTGGAGAACTTCTGGCTATAAACAACATACCTATGGTCATTTAAAGAAATGTGGACCTGGAGAAAACTGATTTTAGGACTAGCAGAAAAAATTAGAAACAAACATGCAGTTTTCACATATAATGGTTAATTACTTGCCTACACTAGAAGCATGCAAAAGTGGAATACTGTGTTTAATACAAAAGGCCCAGTTTTATAGCACTGTGACAGCATGTTCCCACAAATGTTCAAGAACAGAATTCATGTGTTATTGCATTATATTTATCATCCTATGTTCTGGACATTGTCTTGGATTTTCCTAAACAATATTTTGTAATAACAGAAAGAAACATAAATTTATCTTTTTATGAGGACTTTATTAAGCTTTCAAACATAGACAAGTACAATACCGTGAACAGAAGGAAAAAAGAAAGTGGCAACCCTAAATTCATTCGGGTGGTGCAGTAGAAGAGTGTTGCATGCCAAATCAATCTCTACCTCCGCTTCCTGTTTTGAAAAGTTTGCTATCATGGTACAATATCGGTTTTGCACTAAACGAGTACTTACAGTATTTTGTGCTCTATATGACACCTCACCACAGAAACATGGTGATAAGTGCTCACGCCAGAAAGAATATGGTCTTTAGATGGTTTGGGGAACATCATGATTTAATGAAAACAGAATGTTATAGAATATTCCTATAAAAATCCATATGCTTATACACCATGAGTTGGGTACAGCCATTTGGTTATACAATCTGCTTCAGCATTAATGGTGTATTATTGATTAGCTGACCTTGGTGAGTAGACAATTGCTTCAAACAGTGTAAAAATGTTCAGGGAAAAAAAATGATGTCCATTTGTGACAAGCAGTTATTTGGACAGAAACACTGACTGAAAAATTCAAAGAGGGTCTACCAAGTTTAGTTTTAAGTATAACGACAGAGACCTAAATTTAGTCTGTGGGCCAAATCCCAGGGTCAAAACCATTTCCCTTGAAGGACTGAATGGTCTGTTCCAGGGTGACATTCCTGGTACTGTTCTTACGCAAAAACATTTGCTCTATGTAGGGTTACAGCAACCTAAATCCCATGTTCCAACTTGTTTGGTATAGCAAAGATGGCAGAATTACTTAACGTAACATAAAAGTAACAATTCTGCACAGAGTCTATAGGAAAATGGAAAGCCATTTAGGCCATTCTTTAGGCCACTCATGCTTTATGTATACTCATATATTTCTGGACTGCTTGTGCTGCTGATCACTGAGATACAGCTATTTTCACAATGCAATTTGAACAACTGCAAGTATTAGCCAGCTGTACTGTGGAGCAATCTGGTTTTCATCCTTGGTGTGGATGGCTCAAGTATTGGAGAGAACTTTTAGACAGCTAAACCCAGAGATACATATTTCTGGGAGACTGAAATATTCTTCTCAACGTAGAAAATGCCAGATTGTTTCAAATGATGAGTGTGTATTGTGATCATTGGGAAAGCTCAAAATTACTCAAACTACTCAAAATAATATCAGAGGAACGAAAGAATGCAGTGCAGAGAGAAAAGATCCATTCACCCCAAAGCAGAAATGTCACAGAAGTAGTAGGTGTGGGCTTATTTGTTTTGTTTTGATCTAGAAAAATCCCTTCAGTAGATAATATTTTTATTTTATCCAAAGAGAAAGTATTGCTTGGAGCTATTAGAAGTTGGAAGAACATCATGTTTTGATAATGGTAATGCCAGATTATACATCTCTCTGTCCCAAAGCCTGTCTTTGGGACAGAGACAGGACAAGAGAAGGTGTTGGAGAAAATACAAGAGTAGGACAAATATGTGCTGATTCCTCCTCACTTCCCTGAAATAATATTCTAGCCCCCAGTGAAGTGTGGTTCTGAGACTTCCAGAACAGGAATTGTTTTTGGTATTCAGTAGCTTCCAGCCATACGTTATCAGTTATGCCTGCATGCAGTCCTTGATGAAGGGCAGACACATCAGGTATCTAAGGACTATCTATGGTTTTCCCTTCCTTGCCTTCACTTTTCAGTAACAGCATCACATTAAAATATATATATATCATAAAATGTCCCCAGGAATTTTCATTATACCTGCTTCTTGTGTTTGCCATATAATTGTTTCCTACTCCTCATGCACCTACAATAATGCAGCTGTAGACTGATCTTTGTGAGCAATTACTTCATGTTCAAATGGTTTGTGAGTGTCTTTAATCGTAATGACGTTTGTATGATTTATGTTAAATCCTTGAGGCACACCCTGATTGTATCACAGGTATTAGTACTTCTGTCAGTTTAAAAATTTTATCCCAGCCTAAGTTTAATGAGGTTTGTAACTCCCTGGAGACATTTCCTGGGTATTCATGGTTTGAAAGCTATAACTGTTTTAACCATGTGCTGAACCTCCAGTTCACAAATTCTGTGTGCTACAATAAACAGAAGGTGAGGGGGGAGGTGTGGGGGGGAATAACTTGTGGCTTTCAGGTCTGACTTGTGTAATTCTCCTGGAACTTTTTATTTTCTGTCTTCTTTTGTTTCAGAGTTTTAATTTATCAGTCTTCTCTTTAAAACTCACAAAACAATGCAGCAGAAAAAAGCAGAAAACTCCAGGATGGTAAAAAATAGTGTTTTCATTATAATGTAAAGCTGCCTAATGTGTTAAAATTCGGATTAGGTACTCTGGAAAGAAGTGGTAGTTTTATACAGGAAGGTTCGTGATTTGTTATGGCAGACAGCAATTTGTCATTTATGGCTTATCTGTTCATTCATCTTGTGGTGTTGTTTTTTTTTGTTTTTTTTTGTTTTTTTTCCCCTTTCTAGCTGAAATATAAAATGACCAGAGAGGAAAGGCATTAAAGATTTTTTTGAAAAGATCAATTGCACTTTGATACACTTGCTTTGCTTATTAAACTGAAAGTTTACAGTTTTATCAGTTGTTTGACACATGCAAAAAAATAAGGTATTCAAAAAAAGAAAAATCAAAATAAAATAAAAACCTCACAGAAGCATCACACTTTTTCTGTTTATTACACAATGGTAGACAAAAAGTAAAAACAACAACTTTTTTACAGAGACAGAATATGTTGCAAATTAATGATTGTTATTTGAATCTACATTTTAGTTCATTTTGCTTCAGGACATAAGTTAATAGGATATTGATGGCATTTGAACTCAGAACTACGTGTTCTGTAAACAAAGACTGTGTAAATTCGAATAGGTCATTTTACCACCTGATCTCTATACCTTCTACATTTTGTGAAAACTATCACCAAAAATAGAAATACCTTAAAAAAAACATGCTTTTTTCCTTTCCCAAAGATGAATTTTCCTCTTTTACAGAAACTATGCCTTTGGTCCTGTAAAGACTTAAACAAAACAATATGGTTTGTTACTGCATTCTTTTGGCAGATTTTGAGCTTTTTATTATTATTATTATTTTTTTCAAGTGGATCAATTCATTATAAAAATATGGCTGTTCAGCCAGCTAGACTCTTAACATGCAAATTGGTTAGTTGGTTCTGTACCTTTTGGCAAGGAAAATGACTAATATATTTAATAACATATATATAATCATGAATAGCATAGCATAGCATAGCATAGCATAGCATAGCATAGCATAGCATAGCATAGCATAGCATAGCATAGCATAGCATAGAATAGAATAGAATAGAATAGAATAGAATAGAATAGAATAGAATAGAATAGTTCAGTTGAAAGAGACCTTCAAAGATCATCTAGTCCAACCGCCTGACCACTTCAGAGCTAATGAAAAGTTAAAACATATTAATGAGGGCATGTAGTAGATGGCCAACACATATTATATACATGTTAATTATATATATAATGCAAATCTGTATTTTCATGAATAAAAGTAAGATTTTGGAGGTTGGATCAAAAAAAGTTCATTTGCAGAATATATTATTCTCCCACTGGGAGTTAGTGCATAGAGTAAAAATAGTACTAAAAGTTTACAGTTTTTTATGTTGTTAACTCTTGGAATTCATTCTAAGCAGTTAAAAAAATAGTACTGTTATTTCAGTGGTATAGTTTAGAGTATGAATCTGTATGCTATATGAAAAAGATTACAAAGATTCAATTTGCACTCCCTTATTTTAAATATAGCCCAATTTTTTAAAACCAAAAATAATAGCAAAAATATCATATTTTTCAAGGCATACTTTTATTCAATTCGCAAGAGTAAGTTTTAAATGCAGTGTGTGACATCATAATAAGAAAATATCCTTATTAAATTCTTAGGATAGAGGAAAAAAAATTTTAAATTTCTATCTCTATGTATGCTTTCTTACTCTTCCATAAGGTCTTTCTTTTTGTATTTCTTATTATCTCTCAATAGGTATTTAAGAAATAACCCTATTATGTCTACAGGTTCTTCTGTTGTTTCAATTGCTTGCAGTAATTGCTTGCAATTGCTTGCGGCACTATTTTAATAAATCTAAGTTTCCTGATTTCATCAATTTCATTAGAGAACTTCTAGTTCTCTAGCAAAGAAATGTAGTATGAGTAGTTTAGAAGCCAATGAGCTGTCCTGTTTTACAGAACACTAATGCACATGTTCAAGGTCCACTGAATACACCAAAACTGAAGCATACCCTTTCAAGTTTTATTGAATGTGTGGGTCAGAGACTCGTGTGTCTTTTTCAATCATAAACTATTAAATATATATATATATACATATGTTTTATAAATTTCTTGACTTCCCATGAAAGCTGATATTGCCCATCACCGCAATCATTTTGCAAGGACACTCTGTGCAAAAGAAGAAAAAAAAAAAGGCTTGGTGACTGGTGCTTTGGGGCAGAGTTTACCATCTCAGTACCAAATTAAGAACTACTTCAACAAACAAGAATTTGTTGAAACACATTTTCAAAATAAATAAGGAAAATGAAAATATGCCACACTTTCAAGATAATGTGCTTTGAAAAACAAAATATCACTAGAACTTGAAACAAAAATTAGAGTTGCTAAGTGTTTAGGATTAGAGAATGGAAAAGAGATGAGCTTTGGGGGCAACAGAAACCAAAGTGTCTGATTCAGTCCTTTACAAAGCATTGTGGAAACTAAGGATTGAATAATGGCAGAAAATGTTACAGCTGCTAACTCACTAAATCTAGGAAATAAAACATGGTTTTATTGAGTTTTGTGAGGATTTCTAATATACTGATGGGATGGCAAAGACTGAAATGCAAGCTTAGACCTGTCTGAGGTCAGACTAGTAATTTTCACATTCAGAATCCCTTCAACATTTGTGGAGGATTTGTCTGTTTTGTTTCAAACCTTGTGAAAAAACAGTGAATTTGGAGCCTAATGGTTGTACACAATAGAAGCAGTGTTTGATTGTGCTAGGGAAACATAGCTCCACATGCTAGTTCAAAATTGCTGCAGAAAGGTACTTAGCTGCATGTGAAATATACAGAAACAGTTCTAGCCCAAAGGCAACAGGATGAAATGTTCTAGCAAGTTATCAGTTTGTAGTTTCTCAGTATATCTGTGGTAATACCAGCAAAATCAAAGGAACAGACTAGAAGCTCTTTTCAGTTCCACGTTCCTAAGTATACTGAAATGTTTACTTTAATTTATGCCATGTTGGGTCTTTTAGGAGAGCTGAATACACCAGACACTGGTCAAGAAAACTTATCCATGCCTACACTTCCCCAAGGCATGAGAGGCAGAAAGCAGCACAAAGGCTGCTGAAACCATTTTGCCTGTCTGTAAAATGTTGGTCGTTAATAACTGCATTGTAGGCAGCCTCACAAGCACTGCTCTCTGCCTTTTGAAGTGCCACATATTAATAGTCGGTCTATTGAAAGGCAAACACCCTTCTCCTCCACATAAAGTGTGCTCAGTATTTCAATGAACTGAATATATTTTAATTTTTCGAAGATTGTTTCTTTCAGATTTTTGATAGTGCTTGTGTTTTATTCATGACAATAACATATATAAAAAGACCATTTTAATGGAGGATAGTTAGATTATCTCTCTGGTTTATAGCACTCTGGTATGTAGAGTTTCTGCTGCTTTTTAAAATAAAGCAGGGGCAGTGGGGTTAAGTTGGAATCAGGCTTTTTTATTTGTTTTGTTGGGTTTTTTTTGTTTGTTTTTTGAAGGACTGATACTGATTTAGCAGTCTTATGCAAAAATTGCTACATCTTATAATCATCATATTGTTTTCTTGTATCTAAGACACCAGCTAGCTGATTCACCACTGAAAAGGGTGAAGCACACCTTTTGGCTGACATTGCCTCTGATATTATAATACGGGAACAAAAGAAAAGCAAGCCCCATCTATAATGATTTGATTACACTTTCAGAATGTGCAGATTCCTCAAAGCTTCAGAAAGAAAAGAAGCTGATTTCAATTATTCTTCCTTTAAAAAGAGAGAGAGAGAGAGAAGCTTTTTGCAATACTGGTAAAATTCATGTTTTAATCAGGCTGCACACACACAAAAAAAAATAAGCCCACATTATGTTTACATTTATCTCTTCAGTCTTTTAAGGAAAAAATAAAAGACTGACTTTTTTTTTTAATTGAAAATCTTTAAACAAAATCTGCTGTGGTACTTTAATTTAAGGCACAGACATCCATAACAATTCTTTTTGTAATCCTATTAGCTTAGAGACAAATTTATCCCAGATTGGTTTTGTTTTAAAATTAACTTGACACTTGTACAGATCACAAACCTAATCTCATTCAGTGTTTTTTCTCTTTACATGATCAAGCTTATACTACCATATAAATCTGATGAAATTCTTCACTTTTACTGAAGCATGATGTAATCAAATTCCAGCTTCTTTTGCTTTATTTTAATGGTTGGTTTTGAGCAGACACATCTACTGAAATCTCCAGTGAAATTGCTTATTTATGGAAATTTGTGTAAAGATTAATTTTTACTCCTTAAGTCAACAAGCTTGCTAACTTGTTAATTTTGCTTTATTATTCTTTTATTTGGAAGTTGGTATTCTATCCTGACACAGACAAAAGGCAAATTCACTCACTTCATGTATTTTGGCAGACTTTGTAAAGACTTGGGGCTATTTTCTGAGGAAACTCTTTATTTCCAAGAGTGATATGTTGACCTTGGCTATCATCCAGACACCCACCCAGCCTCCCCTCACTCCCCCTTCCTCAAAAGCATGAGGGCTGAAAATAACACAGAAAACCTTGTGGGTCGAGATGAAGACAGTTTAATAAGAAAAGCAAAAGCCGCATGAGGAAGCACTGCAGGAAAAGAAGCAATGGGCACAAACTGGAAAACAAGAGTTTGAACATCCAAAACCACTTCTTTACTGTGTGGGTGACAGAGCACTGGCACAGGGTGCCCAGAGAGGTTGTGGAGTCTCCCTCCCTGGAGGTCTTCAGAAGCTTCAGAAGTCCTGAGCAACCTGCATGAGTTGGTCCTGCTGGAAGAGGAGGGTCACACCAAATGACTTCCAGAAGTCTTCCAGTTTCAACCATTCCATGAATCCATGAAGCCAAGCAAAAACAAGGACTTCATTGACTACTTCCCTGGAACTCAGGGCCTCAGCATGTGTAGTGGTTGCTTGGGAGGGTAAATGACATAACCAAGAATGCACCCACTTCATCCTTTCCCTCAGCTTTTATTGCTGAGCAGGACATCACACAATTAGACAATCCCTTTGGTCACTGGGGTCAGCTCTCCTGGAGGCGTCTCCCCCCAAGGCCTACTGGCCTTTGGCACAGGGCCTGGAAATACAGCCTTGACACTGTGAGCAGTGCTCAGCAATAACCAAAACACTGCTGTGCCATCAGCCTTTTTAGCCACAAATGCAAAGCACAACGCTATATGGGTTGCTATGAGGAAAGTTAACTCTATCCCTGCCAGACCCAGTACACCAAGGAACTGTAATTATTTATGTATTCAGATATCTGACCTTTGTGTGCCATCCTCTATCCTCCTTAGTTCAACTGAATTGTAAAGTGAGGCTGTGGATCTCAAAAAGCTTCAGGGGATAAATTTGCACAGTAACATAGTAAGCTCAACCTAATTAGATACATTAATGATCAGGCTTTTGGTACAAAGCAATAGTGATTGTTTTGCTAATTTTTGTCACGCAAATAAAATGCCAAAGATCTTGGAAACAATTCAGAGGAGGACTTATTAAGGATAAAATGGAAAACATTAAAGTGGTTTTGGGAGGGGGAGGGAATTAAAAAGAAAAGAAGTTATTGTAGGTTTCCTGGCAGTCTTATTAATTTTGTTTTCTGCATTGTAAATTTAATTAACATAATCCCATTTGAAGTGCAACATTCTACATGGAAGAAAAATATCCTAACGATTGATCTTAAAAAAGGGAGGAGGGAAGGAATTAAGTTAAATTGTATTACAAAAGCTTAAGCAACATATGCTCACTGACTTTTCACTGAATAAAGTAATAAGATTAATATTCAATTAACATCAAGGAAAAATTAGATTCTTTGCATTTTGTGACTGTGTCTGCAGTCAATGAAATTGATCACTTATTTATTTTTTTCTCATTGAAAGGCATGGGTAAAATCAAGTCTCTGTTACAATTATCTAAAAAATGGCTGATTGTCAACAAGACACTGCACTGGTTGGGGCATTCTTTCAGTCACAGTGGTGTTCAAAGTCATGGGACATATCCACCAAATGATGTTTTGTGTCACACCTTTTTGCATGCAATGCATGCCAACAGATTTTTATTTAATTTCCTTCCCCATTGCAGAGCAAAAACTGCTTAGAATGATTTTATTAATTTTCTGGATAAAGAGAGAGTGTATGGATGTTTGTGTATATATGAGTATTTACTTTTAATTTTTCTTCTGAGGTAGTTATATTTTGAAGGATAGAAATGTGTGTGCTTAGCATATCTTTAGCTATGACTAACTGAGTGGAAGTAAGGAAAGTAAAACTTCACAGAATAAAATCTCAGCCTTTACAGTTACAAACATTCAAACATTGTGCTCCTAGAAACATGGCATCTGATTTTAAAGATCTCCATTTTTTAAATGAAACTGTTGAAAGTCTCCAATATCTGCTAAATTCATATTTGTGTGTGTGTTAGGCACATTTTTAAGCTGTTCTGTAAACCATGATAATCGGATAATTGTTTAATAAGAGCTTAGATTTGTATCTATTTTTGCAGAAGTATAACCCAAGAACTAAAGCAAGAAAACACTCTTAAACTCAAAATTAAAAGAAATAATTTTGATAAAATTATCCCTTAAAATATTTACTGTAGAAAAAATCTGCAGTTGCACAGAATGGCTTTGAATTAAGGGCATCAAATTTCATCCAGATGCTGTCAAGTTCTCTTTGAAAAATACCATAATCAATCATCCATAATGTTCCCGTTAATCTTAGAATCAGAAGAGACAGAAATGGAACCACTATAATCAGATGCTTACTACTGAGTAGTTCATGATAATATATTCTCTAGTATCATAGCTAGAGTAAATGCAATTTTAAAAGTACTGCAGTAAAATGAATAATAAAGTACAGGAAATCAGAAAGTTGGGCAAAGTTGTGTAACGAATCCAAACCCATCAAATATCTAATGAAATTTAATATTTTTGTGATATTCTGGTGTTATCCTCAGAGTGACATGCAAGAAGAATGGTTTAATCAAACTAGTAATAGCATGAACATCAGTTTATAGTTACAAAAAACACAAATCTTTTCAGAATTATACTGGGAATATAAAATATTATCTTTGAACTATGAAACCAGTGTTATCCTTTCCTGGAAAAAATAATCCAAAAGACTTCAACAGATAAAATTTATAGTAGCCCTTCCCTTTCCAAATATTTTTTTTAAAATTCCCACTGCTGCACATCTATATTATGTGTATCCTTAGTATTTTTAAGTTATACACTGCTTACATATACATTGAGATAATGCAATGGTAATTTGGGAATAAAATATCTGTACTTCTATCAACAGCAGGAAAGGGAAGGGAAAGAGGAAGGGAAATGCATTCAAAATCTTCATCATTGCAGTAGTATCCAGACCTGCCTTGTACAGGTCACCATAAAAGAGTATGACATGAATGGATCAGATTTGCCCAATGGAATAGAGGAAAGCACAACACTAATGCTCAAAGTATTAATGGTTAAATAGCTACAATTCCTAAAAGAGCACTTCTGAAGGAAGAGAAAGTTAAAAGTTGTCTCTATTCATTAGTATTGAAAAACATACATAATTTCCTCAGAGATGCCTTAAGGGAAATATATTTTCTCTAGTCCTTCCACATTTCATGCACACAGAAACCCATCACCAGTTTTCAGCTCCTATTATTTTTAATTCACTTTTGCATTTAAAGTAATGTATTAACAACTTCACAGAGTAGCATTTGAACAACAGCATACCATTGGTAAAGCTTCACATTCAGTCCATATATTCAGCAGACAGTGTTATGAAGCTAGCAGAAAGGGCACATACTGCACTGAAGAAGGAATTTTGGTTCAAGTTAATTAATTCATCACAATAAATCACTGGAAGAGAGCATATCGTGTTAGCTTCAGTCATACTAATACTAATCAGTGGCTCATTAGCTTTAAAAATATCAACCTGGTTGAGCCATCATTGCTCTGCACGGTAGACTAATGAGTCACATTAGACAGAATGCTACATGGCACATATCAAAATTGCTTTTGTCCATTATCCAAGTTACAGCACAAAAGCTTACAATAAAATTAGTGCTAAGGACACTCACTTATACAATGATTAAAAAAAAAAAAAAAAAAAAAGCACTGGAACTGACCCAAATTTTTGGTGCTTTATTTTGCTGCTAAGAGCTACTGAGCCCCAGTCCTCCATACCTTGTACATGCACTGCTGTGATTCATGCTAGACAAGGGAGTTCGGGTTATCTCAGAAAAAAAGAGTCAGGACCCATCCATCTTTGGCGTTGGCAGGAGAAATTATTTGCTCACTCCCAAGTGTGAGCTTTACTGTAAAATATAGACAAATAGAATAAACCACAAATGCAATAATAATTAGTCATTATAATGCAAAAATTAAAAAGTCTATGTCATATCAAAGAACACACCTGAAGCATAAATACATTTAACAACTTCAATAAATGTGTGTCCTGCAATTACTACAGTCACATTAATGTGAACTTTAGCTGGTTCAAGTTGCTTTTTTTGCTCCAAAAATTTTGCTCCAATTTTACAATGAAATAATGTTTAGTCAGATTCATTTCTCCAGAGGTTTCCAGGTATCTAAACAAATTAAATTAGAAGAGTACAAGCAGAGCAAAGCGGCTCAGCATTCATAAAATGTGCTCTTTATACCTTTAAAAGGTACTCATTACACGCAGCCAAATGCATTAGATGTCGTTTTATGAAAGACACAATTATGCTTAGTCTACAAGTGCAGGCCTAAGAGTGAGACTTTGCTAGTTTCTCAGCAAAGAGCATCAAGTTGATTTAAATAGAGAAAACATGTAAAAGAAGTATACAGTTCTAAATTCAGGGGAATTTAATGAGAGAAAGAGGTAGCTGAACATCTAGCTGTGTTCACAGCTTGCAGACTTGTCACTTCTCAAATTAAGGAGGAGATTTGCTGGGCCTCCACCTCGTGTTTCCTCACGTGGCACCTGGAATGAAATGCAGCCTGGAGCATGGCATTTGCAACAGAGGAAAAGGCAAGCAATCAGCAGAAAGAAAATCTCCAACAGTAACCTAGTACTTTGCATGCGTGTGTGTGACTGGGTGTCTCCCCATCAGACATCGCTGTGTACACTCCTGTCCACCAATACCTGCAATGTATGAATTTCCCATGGTAAGTTTCTGTTAACTTTAAGGTCTGTATTTTTTATTAGTATAATTTATGTTTCTATCATTAAGCAGCTATCAATAAATATGTAATGTTCAAACAATTGTATGTGAGCTATTACATGTTTAAAAACATGCAGTGATTTAAGTACATGTCATTGCAGTGTGGATCTTGGTGTCTTACCAATGATTCTGATCTTAGAGAAGCATTGCAATTATGGGATATATTCTGACAGCCTAAACTACTCTTCAAATTGAATGTAAAGCCACCATCCTCAAAACAGATATATCTACTAAGCTCTCCTAGAATACATGCCAGCAGATGCATGCCAGTGGACTGTCACTGATTGTTTCTAATTATTAGATTAGAATAGTAAATCAGATTATTTTATAATTGAACACTTGTGGTGGTATCCAGAACAGCTTCTGAAAAAAAAAAAAAAAAAAAAAAAGTCATGGAAATTGATAAGTTAGTTGCCTCCTATTTGATTTTATTTAGAATTTTCTAAAAAAAATTTTTTCTTTGATTAGCTCAGTTCAGTGGAGTATTCCTTTGATCTCAAGCATTCAAAACTGAACTGTGAAACCTGAGCATGAGCATAAAAACCATCTGCATTAACCTTCTCCAAGGCCAGAATGCCAGAATGCAGGCTGAGCAGTGAGTGCCACAGACCTTCAACTCAGTGCTTCACACAAAGGTCAGTCTTTTCCCTTGCTTTGTAGTTCTCTATTTTTCTCTTTCATTATCAGGATACCAGGACTGGTCATTTTTCTCCTGAACTGTAATTTGTTTCTACCTGGAGTTAGATGAAAATACTTACATGACATGCAGGCTCCTACTTCAGAAGATTTGTCAATCTGTAATCACAGCTTTGGATCTCACATGACTTTCAGAGATGCTGCCCTTACTGCTGTTAAAGGCTGTCTGTTCAATAGTTTGGAAAGTGTTCTTCATCAGTGTCTAACACTAAACGTTTTATACAGTATGAACCCAGTCTTTGCAGGAAATGTGAAAGAGGTAAGAGAACTAATCATGCAAAAGGTCCCGTACAGCTGGAAGTGTGTGAATCGCAATGAAGGTGTGGCATCTACAACCCTAAGTACAGCAAACCTTAAGTGCATGTTGACACCTTTCCTTTGGGTGGCTGGAGTATCTTAGTGTCTTATATCTTCTTGTCCTTTATTCTTTGAAATGCTGCTCTTTACCTTAATGGCCTTACTATATCTATCAACCTCAGAAAAGATGATGAACAAAATAGAAGGAGAAATAAAGATTAATCATATCCTGACAGCTCTGTGACAATGTTTCTATCTGAATTTATTTTTAAAAATGCCATATCTTAGCTTGAGCTAAAAAAAAAAAAAAAAAATACCGTTAGAATAGGATAGAATAAAAGCATAGTTCAGTTGGAAGGGACCTTCAAAGATCATCAAGTCCAACTGTGTGACCATTTCAGGGCTAACCAAAAGTTAAAGCATATTATTAAGGACCTTATCCAAATGCCTCATGAACACTGACAGGCATGGGTCATCAGCCACATCTCTAGGAAAACTGTTCTAGTGCTTCACCACCCTCACAGTAAAGAAATTATTTTGTTGGTTACTGGAGAGGCCAGGAGGTCCCAACCAGCTCCTGGGGGTTGATTGAGGGTCCATTTGTGTGCGTGTGTACAAGCGCAGGAGGCAGCAGGGGCCAGGTGATCCCCACTGGGCAAGATGAGTGTCCAGCTGCTGGAGGGATCCTATCCTAGCATGTGTGTGTACATACTTTTCCACCAAGGGACCTCCATCCTGTTCAGCCAGAGAGAGGAGAAGGATCAGGCCACTGGCACTGTTTGCCCGTGTGAGTGCTGTGTTTTCTGTCTACATTGATCTTTGCAGCCATCTGTGTGTACATGCGTATACGTACTGTGTTTGTGTGCCATTTGGGAACACATGCTCAGACTTGCTGCTGACCAGAATTACAGACCTGGAACTGCAGCAACCTCACTTCTACTGGGCTTTGGGATTTGCCAGCTACTAACTAATATTATATAAATCTGACATATGGGGTGAGAAAGAGTGAAGGTGTCAGTCAGAAGGAAAATTTCAGGCTCTTTTCTTTCCTGTAACAATGTCTTAGGTGTATGCAATGAATCAGGCATCCTCCACCTCAAAGAATAAGAGTATCACCTCTATGAAATCTCCAGGTACTAATGAGCAGATATGACTCATGCAATTGCTTGCCAAAGAATAGGGTATGTCTCTAGCAAGCCCGATGACAGAATTTGGATCTGTATGCAATAAGACAATAGCACCAAAGACTCACAGCAACCCAGACCTTGGCCTCTGCACCACCGTTAAAATGTTCAAACTCATAAGCGAAAGAGCTATATTCTCTACTTACTGCCCCATGGAGAGTAAATAAGGTAGAGCTACAGCAGTACCAGCCTCTATTGCTGCCATACGCTTATGTATTTGACATTTTTTCTGTCTGCTCACAAGTACAGAATCACGCTCAGTGTTTTGCTGTTTTTTTTGGTTTTTTGTATGTTTGTTTGTTGATTGATTTTTTTGGTTGGTTGGTTTGTTTTGTTTTTCTTTCATATATGACAGTTTTTGCTTCCTGCCTACATAAACACTCTCAGTCTGCAGGAATCTGTCAGGTTGAAAGAAGGGGATTCAGGGATTTCTGTGTTCAAGTAGATGAAGATTGCTGTAAAAAATATTCCTGTTTCATTGGTCATATGAGACCAAAAATTTAGTGATGCATGATTTTGGCACAAATTATGCTGTATGGTGCAAAATGTTTTAAGAGGTGTAAGTTCTGACTACAATCACATCCCTTTCTATATTATGCTTGGCAAGGAAAAAAAAAAAAACACACCTATGTGAACATAACGTCAAATACTTGTCACTTTATTGCAAGACTGATACTCCCTGAGCCAATTATACCCTCCACATTGTTTACACAGTGCTCCTGGAGATTTTGAACAAATTATCCTCATCATATCAGAATTTCTGTAATGCTGGTGCATGCTCAGTAAGTCATAAGAGAAATCAAAAGTAAATGTAAACCTAAATGTATAAAAGATGAGTAAATCAAAGATAACCACTGAAAAAAAATGCACTAGTGAGTAGACTTTTAAGTATATGCAGTACATAGCATTAATTAAGCTTTTTGAAGGAAAAAATATTTCAGCATCAGATAAAAACAAAATTAATGCTGTGGCAGAAAGAACAGAGCCATCTGCCTGCTTACTGCTGTGAAATGGGGTCTTAGACAGTTAAATGGAAGGCATGGGTTTAAAATTTTTACTGGAACTTTAGCACATTGAAATGGGTTGTCCCCCTGACTTCCAGTGGGATTTAGTGATACTTCTTAGTACTTTTTTAGAAAGACTGAAAATAATGCGTAGGAAGCTATGTATATGAAGGTCTCTATTCTTTAGAGAGAGAACTTGTATTTACAGGAAAAATAGAAGGGGAAAATCAAACTAATTCATAGTAGTCTGAAGAATTGTGCCCCAGCTCCAGCTCTACTAACAATACGAGGGCTTAAATCATATGAGTCACAGCAAAACAGCTGGGAAAAAAATAAGTTCAAAAAACTAAATATCATTTCCCCCAAATTTGGGGTCCAGTATCCAACTAAGGAATTATTCCTTCAGATAGGAAATGCCATGATGGCTCATGCATTTCATGTAGAAGAAATTATTAGCATTCTAAGACAAAACAGTGCTGTTTCTTTAATCACGAATGTTTACAGTTAAACTTCTCTCAAAAAGCAGCTATAAGAGCTAAGTACTTTTTAAGATCCCTAAGGATTATTCTGTGCTGTTGCTTCTAGTTTAAGGACTCCATGGTAGTAAAGGCATAATTCAGAGCAGGGTTAGACGTGCAAAATTCTGCCACTTCACCTAACTGCAGGCTTCTGCAACAGCAGATATCTGTATGTGAGATAGTGGTCTAAACTCCCTTCATAGTCAGAGGAGAGTAAAGAGTACTTCCAGAGGGTGATTCATCTGTCCTGTTTTAGATGTCAACCTTGGGAGGAGATGAATCACACTTTGGAAGTGCCTGTTTCTGTCCTCTGACTGTAAAGGGAGTTTAGATAATTAGCTCAGATGTGGATGTCTAAACTGTAAATTCACAAAGCTTGGTGAGATGAATCCCACCCCTATTTAGATAATGAGTAGTGTTTTCCTGCCTGTATTGTCCCATTGAAATCAGTATAAGTAGCAAAACAAAATACCAATGTGCAGATCCTTTACTTTTGCAGAATTTACAGGAGCTGTATAACCTTTGATTAAATATACCAAAGCTCCAGTAAGAAGAAAAAATAAATTAAAAAAAGGCTATGTACTGTTGAAACTGCAGGGAACTCGTGGTAAGCAAACAAACAGTTCTATTGGAAGTGGAATTAATGAAGCTTAGGCTCCTATGGATTTGTGTCTCGTGGTTAATTTATTTTATAAGTGAATTTTAATAAGGCTGCTGTTGAAACTCACTTCTCATTAGGTATCAGAGATTCTGCAGAATCAAGAACTGTTATGACTACCTCAACCACAGGAAAAGCTTAAGTGAGAAGACATGTATTATTGACATTGGAGCAACTGTGCAGGAAGGAGCTGTTGTCTGAAAAATTGATTCTCTGGTATCTAGTAAGAGCCAAAGGCTTTTTCTTTTTTTTTTTTTTTTTCCCTGTGATTTAGCTTTGCTCAGGTTTTGATGGGGTCTCTCTCTTCCTTACCTGAACACCTAGTAACATGAAATACATGGGGATTTTGAGAACCTTACTGTTCTGTCAAATTCAGCCAAAATTTGCCAGCTGGTATTTGTCACAAGTTATTAGCAGTAAACCAGCAAACACACCCAGGGGTTTGCTTAGGTATACCTGTGCATTAACATAGGAAATCAAGGGAAAACTCAGGAAGCAATTTGTTTAGGTCATTCTTAAGTTCCTTTTAGAAAGCTAATTACTGAGGACTTCAGTTTTACATCTTATTTGAAAGACGGCTCCTCAAGTCATTTTACATCCCCTGATACCATGCTGAGGCCATTAGTTCAGTACTAACAAAGGAAGGTGCCACCTGCTGCTCTTCAGATCTCTCACATCAAAGTTGTGAAATGACCTGACCCAGGATGTTTAGTATTTAACCACTTGATTTCACAAAGGTCTAGGAAAAAATATACTGCTTTCTATAGCACTGCATTCTCAAATTAAACTAGCTTTCCAGCCTAACCTCCATCCTTTCTGTTCATGAGCATTCAGATATATATTTGAGATTTGTGGGTTTTTTTGTTTGTTTCTTTGTTTTTGTTTACTTGTTTGTCTTTTGTGTTTTGTTTTGGTTTTTGGTGGGGATGTTTTTTCTTTTAACCGTTACCAGCTATTTTCACAGTGTCTTATTTCTTTAACTGCAAGGATATAGAAAATGATACATTTTGTTATGGTTTATTCAATGTTTCTGAGAAAACAAATTGAATATATTTTTCTTTTCTCTTCACAGCTTCTTGTTCTCCTGTTTCTTAATCAGGGAAATGACATGTGGTAGCTGTGATAGTCTAATTACTGGAATAAATTCATGATGAAGCTGTTACTCCACGCTGCAACTCACAGCCTTTGTCAGACTCTATGGCAGCCTACATGACAGACTCCAAACCACAGGAAATTTCAGGCATCTGTATGTGTATCTAGGTATTTTCACTGCATGTTTCACTAAGG
This sequence comes from Anser brachyrhynchus, assembly GCF_964034855.1. Classification (NCBI taxonomy): domain Eukaryota; kingdom Metazoa; phylum Chordata; class Aves; order Anseriformes; family Anatidae; genus Anser; species Anser brachyrhynchus. The sequence continues at coordinate 143,524,267 of NC_137695.1, read as the reverse complement.
TAGCAGAGCACTTAGACTGAAGTAGCAGTGCAAAGCTTAGTGATTCAGGCAACAAGCAGACAGCTTTCTCCTGATGCATGGAGAGGAAAAAACATTTTAACAAAGATAAAGTCTGAGAGTAGAATATAGGCTGGTATAGTGAACAATTGCTCTTGAAGCTATACGACTATAAAATGTTACAAATCCTGTTTGGGCATTTAAGTATAAAAGTGGTATGTGAGAGTGTGACATTATGACTCTCCACAGAATCACAGAATGTGTGGGGTTGGAAGGGCCCTCTGAAGATCATCCAGTCCAACCCCCTGCTGAGCAGGATCACCTAGAGCACATTGCGCAGGATGGCATCCAGGCAGGCTTTGAATATCTCCACAACCTCTCTGGGCAACCTGTGCCAGAGCTCTGTCACCCTCACAGTAAAGTGCCCCCATCATACCGAGCCACAACCTCCTGTGCGATTTATTTATGTGTGGCTGGACAAGCATCTGCTAATAAACGTAGAGTATTGTTTAAAATTAGTTCACCCTACATTTAAACAATTTTATAGACATGAACTCAACGTTTGTTCTTTGATCTAATGAAAAAAAAAAAAAAAGAAGAAAAAAGGAAAAAAATAAAGAAAAAGGAAGAAATGTCACTTTACATATAATACTGTGGAAAGTTGGATGGCTGTCTTTAGTAACATATTCAAGAACTAAAATCAATTGCAACTCAGCACTTCAGTAAATCTTCTTAGCTGTAATGATCCATGCTTATTCCACATGAATCGAAACAAGATGAAGGAAGGAAGGAAGGAAGGAAGGAAGGAAGGAAGGAAGGAAGGAAGGAAGGAAGGAAGGAAGGAAGGAAGGAAGGAAGGAAGGAAGGAGGAAAGGAGGAAAGGAGGGAGGGAGGGAAGGAAGGGAAGGAAGGGACGGAGGGAGAGTACATGCATATAGGCTGAAGAAAGAAACATCTTCCGTAAGTCCAACCTACAAGTTACCATTTCCCCCATCTTTTCTTCATGGGGATAATATTATTTTTGCATCAATTTAAAAAGCAACAAGGCATCTTTAATCTTGTTTCTAGATTAGTTATGGAGTATTGTATTTGTTCTTGAATTTTCTGTTCTACCCTCAGAGTTCATTATTTGCCTTCTTTGACACCAGAACTCTGTGCTTTTAGTTTCCACTGAAATGAGTATCATAGAATTTACTGAAATGCAATTACAAGATTCTTGGTTTTATGGACCAAGACTGGCACCTTCTGGTGAACCAGAAATTCACTGCATTAAATTCACTGCAGAAATAAAATATCTTCAACCATTCTCTCCCAGACTATGCTTTTAACCAGTTATTATTTAGAGATATTCCAATTTGTTACATCCATTTTACCCACTGACTTTAAACTTTACAAGTTATAGTAAATCATGACATATGTGCATGAGTAGATTTACAAGTAGGCACATGAGCCTGTAAGTTTAACACTTAATTTATTAATTAATGGTCCTCAATCTCAACAAATGATCACAAATAAATCAATATTTGTTACTGAGACTAGCAAGTTGGGTAATGTAGTAGACTGACAAAAGATACTGAAAAGTATTTCAATTTATGGAACAACAGAAATACAATTTAAGCTTGAAAAATATAGTTACTGAAAAAGTATAATTTATTTCAAATGTTTTTACCATTATGCTCTATAACAGTACAGACATATTTACAGAAGCTGGATTGCTGGTTATTTTTACAAGCAGGGGATGACAAAGAAGAAGATATTTTACACACATTTAGGATTTGTTTATTTGAATTACTGCCATGATTGGAGATGCTTCTGTCACAGGTTCTCAGCTACCAGCAGATACTGAGATAAACCTCGGTATTTTGCTGTGCACAGCAGAATAACCCATTAAATATCTATGACAGCACACAGAAACTCTTCTGTGAGTTATTCAGATGGATTTTTTTTAATTATTTTTTATTTTTTAATGTTACAGTTATAAATATGAGGTAGAGAATAAATGTTTCTTGTTTTGGGGTCAGACATTTTTGCTTTTTGTGTTCAATAGCCATTGAAAATGGGAGCAGAACATAGTCTCCTTGAAAAGTTGCCCTGGTTGTCTACAGAAGCAGCTTTCTAACATTTCAGGCAGAGATTGATTTATGCCCTCTAATCCACCCCTACTGCACTATGCTATAGGCAGAAGATGGCTTGCATTACAAATAGAAAGTGTCTGTAGAATGCTTAAAGGGTCCTGAGGTATACCTGATTTATTCCCTGATACTTATTGTGGTATTGATACTACTCCATGACCTAGTATGCTGGAAAAGTTGTACGGGCTTTTTCCATTCATTAATTTGCTCGTCAAAATTAAGATTTTTATTTTTTTATCATAGAGAAATTACAATTTTTTCCCTTCCCTAAGCAGTAGCATCAGCCACTCATCTTAAAGGTGATTTGGATTAACCCAGTTCTAAAAACTTAAGTTACTCTCCAAAAACATTTTATTTTTATCTTACTTTACTGCCAGTTTCACCGTTGTTTTTAAGACTTCTGAGAATTACTTGTACAATATAAGAGGTTAGCAAGTATACCAGCTTCTTTCACATAACTCAAGGAACAGTCAGCTCTTGGCAATTGTGTTTGATGACTACAGACCCAATTAATCAGTCTAAATGGTTCCATGTCCAGTCTTCCTATCCCTTGCATCACCCAGTCTCATCAGATTTCCGTTGAATTGCATCCCACGCTCATTCCTACTACCTCTCCTTCCTGCTATGCCTGCTTTCCACATCTATTCCTAACTGTGTCAGAACAGGGAGATAAAGAAGACAGTATACTAATTTGTAGTTTTTCCATCTCATTCAGACAATACCTGGCAGGAGGCCATTCACATTGAGAATAAGGCAACTTGCTGTCCTTGAAATAACAGCGTAAAAGCTGCCAACCAATTGAGTTTGATGGGACATTATCACTGGATAAATTGTTTTCCTACAGCAGCACAATTCACTTTTAGGATTTACTGCAGATAAGTATAATGGGAAGGTTGTGACAGTAAAAGGGAAGAAGAGTATGATAGTACTAATTCGAAATATTTTTCTTTTATCAACATAAGAATACTTGATGGAGATCATTCCCTGAGGTATGCAGTGTATTTCAATATCAAGAACTCTAGTATAATCAAGCCATGCTTCTAGAGGTGATTAGCTAGGAGACAGTTTTGCCTGTCCTCTTCTGCATCATTGTCTTCATTTTCTATTATTGCTCTCAAAAACTTAGAAGCAGCAACATTTATACTGTCTAAGAGTACACAAAAATTACCATAGCATGCCATCATGACAGCATTCAGTATGTGTGTTTCCTTTTCAATTATTATGGACCCATCATTATAAACAAGACATCAAGCATTTTATTCTGAAAATAAGAATCACATCTTTTTTTATGTCTTATTTATGTACATCTTTTTATGTCTTATTAAGGGAACCTTTAGAGCTTAAAATAAATATCTGCAGAAAGTTTTCATGTTGTTAGAAGGTGAAATAGTGATGAGTGATAAGCTTTGTTTGTTACCTAGACACTGCTCAAGAGCCTAGTGCCATAATTGCCTGCAGCAAGAAAAACACCTTTGTCTCTATCTCTTCAAGCAACAGTGAAAAACAGTCACAGACAAGTCGCTAAGTATTTTTCATAACCAATTAACATCTGCTTTCCTACATGACAAAGGTTTTAACATTCATTAGAAGGGATAAATAGGGTTTCACAGGATCACGCAGAATCACAGAATGATTGAGGCTGGAGGGTACCTTTGGAGGACATCTGGTTCGACCCCTGCTCAAGTCAGGACACCCAGAGCCAATTGCCCAGGACCACGTGAGGATGATGTTTTGAAGAGGAATGTCTGTTTCAACTGTTTCAGCCAGTTAACAGACATGCCCTAACATTCTGGCTGCCGTGTAGTTTATCAATTATTTTTGAAAATACTAAAAGATACAGAAGTTGCTCCAGATGTTTCCCCTTTAATTCTTCAGACACACAGGACATGTCATTGGCACTCTCTGTACAACTATTCCAGGTATCTCAGTGACAGACAGCATATTAAAAGGAATAGAAGAAAGAGGCGAGGCGAGAAAAGAGAAAAGAGAAAAGAGAAAAGAGAAAAGAGAAAAGGAGAAGAGAAGAGAAGAGAAGAGAAGAGAAGAGAAGAGAAGAGAGAAGAGAAGAGAAGAGAAGAGAAGAGAAGAGAAGAGAGAAGAGAAGAGAAGAGAAGAGAAGA